>NC_072734.1:10527029-10745474 GCF_026930045.1 Uloborus diversus
GGGGGGGGCAGCGACACTGATGCAAAAATAAAGGAAAGAAAAGAAAGCAGAAAGACAAAAAGGGGGGGGGGGGACTCCGACTAAGATTAAGATAAGTAAAGATTAAGTATAATTTACTCTTTTGGTATTTACTGTTGTGGCACTTAAAGTAGAGTTAATTGTTTTCTGGTAAACAGTTTTGAACTTTTTTCTCCGCCCCCTCCTTTTTTCTTCTTTTTCACCCGTTTTCTTCTTTTCTATCTTTTCTTTTCTTTTTCTTTTTTTTTTTGGGGGGGGGAGGCCCGGCGACATAACTGACAAGGGGCCCACCTTGGCTTTCTGCAGCCCTGCTGGCAATGTCTACCATGTCAATACTTGTACCGTGGGATATATGGCATCAAGGGAAGCCATTTCACCCTGTCTCATCCCTTTAAACCTTAAGGGACCGGAAATCCAGTCTTCAGGATATCCTGAGGACATCCAGGGATGTCCCGACACCACTGAATGTCTTCAGGACATCGAGGGGGAAAAGCATTAAAATCATCAATTGTCAGCACCCGCCACTAGCGGCACTGAGCCGCCGCAGTTGGCGAAGAGGGGTTGGTGAGCGAAACGAGCAGGGGCGGAGCCCTCTTATTATTATTAATAATAATATTTGAACTTTGCATTCTAATTGGAAGAGAAAAAAATAATGATTATAACATTATTAAACGTATTATCAATATAATTATTTATTCAATATATTATTGATGCAACGATGCAAAAAATATTAGTATTGTAATTGTATTTAGTACAGCATACAAATCCTAAAACTTTGGTTAGAAGATATTTACAGGACTTTAACCATGCTATAAAGATTACACGGAAATTTGTTCTGAAGTTTTGAAAAGGGGAAACACTATAATCGAAGTTTGCTTTAAGTTTTTCCATTTTAGTTGCTGTATATTACTTGTTTGTATCATTAAATAATGCATTTATGTTTTAGTTGTTTGTCTGAGAGCATCAAATAACTAGGTTTCAAATGTCAAACTTTTTATTTTTCGAATAGCGCTTATAATAATTTTTCATTTTCATTTTAAATTTTGGAAATTGCAATCCTTCCTTTCATTTTCTGATAAAAACTTAACCGAAATTGACGCAGATGTGAGTTTTTTTCTCTCTCCCTTTAAGCAAACCATTTTTAGTAGGAATGAAACTGAAAACTTTACTTTTCTCATGTCGGTCATTTCACTTTTGATTGAAATAGCCGAAGATGTGAGATCTAATTATTGCAAAGGACATCTGTTTAAAACATCCTTTGATGTATATAAAATAAAAAAAATGAAATATATATTGAATATCTAAGATGAAAAATTGATATTATTTCCTGGTATGTTTTGTTTTTCCGTCCCTTCGAAATTTGAACCAAAGTTGACGAAATCCATGGTGTTTCCGTTTCATATTTTTTGACCAAAACTTTATAGAAAGGCATTACGAGATGAAATTGCGTAGCTCTTAAAATCGATTTACTTAATAAAATCAAGTAAATGCATGGTTTAAAAAAATAGTTTCGTTGATTGATTGTTTATAGAACATTTTTACTCCTACCTTTTACCAAGGTAGATTTTTTTTTGCACCCTACATCAAATGTTCCATTTCTTGGGTTCTTTCCTTTAAAAAAATGCATGGATCTCTGCTTTATACTTTCTTTTAAGACATGGACAGTTTTAATATTAATAAATGTATTCTCTATGATTATCCTCATCACAAAATGTACTTCATTTGAACTCCTTACAAAAGTAAAGTACGGTTGTGACGTCATTTTTCTTTTTTTGAACTGTTTCCACGGTAGTGAACTCTGTGAAGTCGAGTGCTGTTGACAAAAAAGCAAATTTTGAGAAAAGTTTGTTATCCAGAGAATGTGGAGTTAAGTCACAACCTTAAAAACTGCTCAAAGCTGTTAATTTTTACTTCCTTTTACAAAAAAGGAAGTATTGTATTCGCGAAAAAAATTTCACTCAAAAATCGGCCTTAATTTCCATTTTTCTCATCTCCGAATGAATGTAGAATTTTTTTTCCGACCCGATCACAGGTGGATATATGCCTAGGAACGTACAGACACCCTAAATATCCATTTTGACGGCCCCCGAGTTAATTACAACGAATTTTCTCGTGACGTCCGTATGTATGTACTTATATGCGTATATGCGTATGTGTGTATGTGTGTATGTATGTCGCATAACTCAAAAACGGTATGTCCTAGAAAGTTGAAATTTGGTACGTAGACTTCTAGTGGGGTCTAGTTGTGCACCTTCCCTTTTGGTTGCATTAGGATGTTCCTAAGGGGGTCTTTTGCCCCTTTTTGGGGGGAAATCATTGTTAATTTCGATGTAAACTCAAGTTGTGTTGTAATTTGTCGGACATTTGGCGATATATCGCTAGTCTTCGACAAATTTGGCGATTGTTTTTATTTTAAATCTGTTTCAATTTGGCCACTGTTGGTGATATTTAGAGAGTAAACAATTGAATCACATTAAAATTGCCAATAATGGGGAAATGACATTAAATTGGAGTAAAAGGAAGTCATGTGATGCACACATCAGCTCGTTTTTTATTTTTAACTAGGGATGCGCCGATAAGCAATTTGGCCGATTACCAATTAATCGGCTGATTAATCGACAGGACCGATTAACGATCGTGATGATTTTTAATGCGACAATTTCTCCATAAGGTCCATTCCCCCGTCACGTGCGGAACAATCCGATTCGATAATTTCACCATCTTATAATTTTGATTAAACACAGGTGTAGACACATTATTTTTATTTGATACAAAGATACTCCTGACACAGTTTCATTTTTATTAAATAACTTTGTTACTTAAAATTTAATTCATTTGCATGCGTCACGTGCGAGACATCCAAAGTCAACCTCTTGTTGTTTGCTGCATGCATTACTTAATATGTCATCACTATTAATACATAGCAATGGCGAAACAAATCGTAGGGTTTAAAAGCTGAGGTTCGAACGTAAGGGAAACATATCTCATTTCTTGAGAAATAATAATTTAAATCGCTGGAAAAAAATGTGTATAGCCATTCCACTAAAAACGGTCATTTTGTCTCGCACGTGACGGTTCCTACATTTCATAAAAAAGAAATTATTTTAAAAGGCAACAAAAATTTTTTCTCAAGGAGCCACTTGTGATTTCATACAAAATTTCGTTCATTACCCTTTTAAATTTTTAAATTGTTATCTTCTTTACCTTTACTAATAATAAAGCTGAAAGTCTCTCTGTCCGGAGGATGTCTGTAGGATGTCTGGATGTCTGGATCTCTGTGACGCGCATAGCGCCTAGACCGTTCGACCGATTTTCATGAAATTTGGCACGCAGTTAGTTTGTAGCATGGGGGTGTGCGCCTCAAAGCAATTTTTCGAAAATTCGATGTGGTTCTTTTTCTGTTCCAATTTTAAGAACAAAACAATCATAAGGTGGACGAGTAAATTACGAAATTATCATAACGTGGAACCGTAACATGGGCACAAGCCAATTGGCAAGATACGAAATTATCATAACGTGGAACCATAACATGGGTACAAGCCAATTGGCGAGAAAATTCACCATACATTATTTGTTAAATATACAGGCAAACCAAAAGACCTTTTATTTTTTCTATTACGGGCAAAGCCGTGGGGGTACCACTAGTAATCAATAAAGAGGGGCATATTGTTTCATCCGAGGGGTGATATGGTTTTATCTTGAAACATAATTTATGTCTGATTTAATATGTTTATGATACAAATAACATTTTTTTTTTTCCATAGCAGCCGTAAATTGCATTCCACGAAAAGAGCGTTGAACACTCTTGATTGAATGTTGAGAGTTGAACAATCAGGCTTATCATCAAATCGAATTTTGGTTTTCAGCTCAGTTTCGAATGAATAATTTTATTTTACGTAAATTCTCACTTGTATTAAAGATGTAATTTAATCTTAAATGCAAAATAACAAAATTTTGAGTAGTGGGTTACAATAACAAAATGACTGAAACGTCTCGTGCGGTACAAAATGTCCGTTTTCCGTGGAATGGCTCATAATCGTTTGGGTGTTGAAGCACCACTGTCACAGAGAATTTCAGTGTTTCTTTTATTATGGGACACATGAGTCGGCTGAAAAATCATAATGATTTCTCCCCCATCCCGACTGTCCAGATATTCATTCCCAACAGTCATTTCATGGATGAATTGTTTCAATTGGTGCGAATTACATACATCGCTCGCATTTTATTTGCATTCGATGCTTTTGTCTGCAAATGTAGGACACCGTAGGTATCTCGAGCGTGTAATGTGACGAGGGCAGAAGGCATCGGATTGCATTGAAATACACTGACATTCAGAAATACGATCGCAAAAAATCTTTTTTCGCCATTTGCCTCAATAGTAGCTCTTCACTTTCAAATTCCACTTGAACTGCACCAATATGTCGTGTTATTTACATGTATTACAGTATTCGAGGTAGCTTTGCGCCCCATTTTCTCAGCTTTTAACTTACCCCACGCCAATTTTAGTTTTGCATAAAACGAGGAAAAACTTCTAAAATATTGTGCAGTTATCCAGGATAAGAAAATAATAATTATTAAAACCATTTAAAATGGATTTTTAACTTGGCTTTAAAAATAACTTGACACCCGAGACCACGTGAGAAATGCTTTTTGTTGGGCCAGTGTTGCCAGTTCGGTCGTTCTTACTTCCTTTACTGAACTTTATTGTCAGAGTTTGTATATCTAAGCTAAAACATCTACTTATGTTTATCGTCTACGTAAAAGCTAGTCTACTGTGGAATTTTTTATGCGAGTTTAGTTTTGTAATTCGCAAACAGAGCTCGAATACGCTACCTTGCGGTGATTAACAATACTAGGGAAAAAGGTAAAACATTCCAATCCACGTGTTTTCTTTGGGGTAAATTACAGGCTTCAGACAGATTGTGGTGGAATGTAATTTCAGAAGAATAGAAAAGAAAGCTTCCTACAAACACGATGAAAAATTACTGTCATTCACTAAGCGTCAAAGCAAGTTATAAGTTACAGCATTTGTTTGTTTTACCTTTTTCATCCGCCATCAGACAGTGGCTGCAGCGCCCTCTATAGTTTATTGGAGTTGCGAATCCTAAAAACGTTTTGGCTGTGTTTGTCAGTTTTGAAACCAAATAAGGAAAGTACATTTTGGGAAACAAATTTTCATACAATTAAGCATTTAGTTTGTACATAGAATGCACCCATCGACGTAGGTAAACAACAATGCTAAGCCTAATGTGGAGCTGGCTGATTGTTTGCCTGAAAACTAAAAAAAGCTATAATGTCTTAGATTTTGTCATTTTACTAAATGTTACTAAATAAACTGTTATAAATACTGATAAATTCACCATATTAAGTTATAACAAATAAAATCTCTGACAAATGAGTATAATGTTACTTACTATGAAAGATTAGCAGCATTACAGAAACTTCAGATCAGCATTTAAAAATAGCTTCTAAATTGTAACTTAAAATTTATTATGTTTTACGATTTTCTTGTGCTAATGCTGTCAATACAGAAACAAATATTTTTTATCCTACTTTCTCCGTGAAACTAGAAAATTTTAAAAAAGGTTGATTTTAAATTAATGCTTTGAGTTTGTTTCGAACAAATTCAAGTTTTCGCAATAAAAGCTTTGGGATTTGAATTATTTGAAACATTGGGTTTGAAGGTTTTTTCTTCTAATTTTAATTTTTTATATTTTTTACTTTATTACTCCATGTTTGTGAAAACTTAAATTTTACAAAAATTTAATTTCTTTTCCACATGTAATATGAAATAATAATAAAAAAAAACACTAATAAATCGTAATACTTTAAAAGTCATCCCAAAATACATGAGGCAATCATTGATATACGATGGTTTCCAGAAAGTTTTACTCACGAAACTGCATGTAAATAAAAAATATAAAAACCTCACAAAAGCAACTAGTGACCATATAAAAATAAACGTAACAATGGTGGTTCCATTTAGTCAGTGCGAAAACAGGAAAGCAGAGGTGTACTTTTCTTATTTTTAAGGAAACACAGATAACTAACTAGAACAAAGTCTTTAAACGCAAAACTAGGAAATGGATTTACTCCAGTTGCTTTGTGTTTACAACTTTTTCTCACAGAAATGCCGTCTGTCCCCGTTTGGTGCTACGTCATTATGACGCATTTCCTTTCCCCCTCCTGTCTTTTAAGATAAAGGTTAACAACATTATTTAAAGGAGGAAATGATAGTAAGAAATAAGGGGGTAATAATAAGAGCTAGTAAAAACACTTTTAAAGACCAAGGGGAAATTTTTAATAGCTAATGGGGGGGGGGGAATACAAACAAAGGGAAAATCTAACTAATGAAACAATTGTAACGACTGAGGAGGTGATTTATAAATTTGAAGAGAATAAAAGTGACGACTAAGAGGAAAATTGTAATTAATGTAAAACAAGCGATAAAAACTTTAATGGTGAATTGAAGAAAAATGAAAGCTAAGGGGAAACTTTTAACTACTGTAGAAATCATAAGAACTGAGAGAAAAATTTTCAGCAACTAATGGAACAAAAATGATTTCTTAGAATAAAATTCTAAGCAATGAAAAATAAAAGCTATTAAAAATTTAAAAAGGGAGGGTAAAATTTCCTAACAAAATAATAGATTGAAATGACGCATAAGGCGAGCATACTTTTGACTGGGTTTTCACCAAAAGACTACGGAGAAATTTAAAAAACTCGAATCATTTAGAGAAAATTCTAGTTCCTACCAAATGGAAAACAGAAAAGTCTGAAAACTCAGGGAAAGAAATTCTAATGACTAAGCAAAACACTCAATAACAAAAAGGTAAAACTCAAAAATCAGGGTAGCGAATTCCAAAGACTAAGCTAATGTATTACAATGATAAAAAGATAAATCTCAAAAATCAGGAAGCGAATTTTGATGACTAAGGCAATACTACATGACAAAAAACAATTTTTGAAAACCCGGAAATGAATTCTAATGATTAAGTTTATGTACCGAAATGAAAAAAGAAAAATTTTAAGCATCAGAGAGCGAATTTTTTCTAGTAAATGGGAGAGGAATCCTAATGAATAACGAAAACATTCCAATGCGAATCACAAATCATTTGCAACTAAATCAAGGTAAAAAAGCCTTGTCCAGTGGCTCTTGTTGCAAAATGCTTGACTGATTACTCCACAAAGTGAGAACATAGTAGTTTAAATTTTTATTTTTGAAATAAATTAGGCATTTTAACAAAGCAAGCACAACTCATACGTAAATCAAGGTTTTTTTTCCCCTCCCCTCCAAATCACACTCCATTGGCCCTTCAGTTCGTTTGATTTTTCTCTAATGGGGTGGTTTCCTTCAGTCAAAAGTACTACTTTTAGTCATTGAAATGGATAAAATGAGCAAAAATAATTACATGGACCCAGAAAATACTTTTATTTTCCAAATAGCTTTTTTTAATTAATTTTTTAAAATGTCCGATTTTTCAAACAAGGCGGGGGTCTTTATGACGTCAACAATGATGCAATTTGGCGCATCTTTGTACCACGGTTCCACGTTATGATAATCAAGCAGCGAATTAAAATTGCGCTCTGCTCTTGCTATCAACCACATCGTTGCCAATACACGTGAGTAAAGATGCGATTTAAATATTTTGAACCGTGAATGGCAACACCGAATGGCATTTTATCATTTGTGATGTCATCGGCAGAAGCGTTAAACGATGAAAGAGCATCGTTTTAAGCAATTTTTTAAACGTATAAAACTTAAAGAAATTATTTAAAAAATGGTCAGATTCTATGTTTTTAAGCATGTTCTTTCAGAAAAAAAATACTTTTAAAATTTTGGTCGTTTCATCCGAGGATGATATGGTTTTATCTTGAAACATAATTTATGTCTGATTTAATATATTTATGATGCAAATAATATTTTTTTAAACCATAGCAGCCGTAAATTGCATTCCACGAAAAGAGCGTTGAACACTCTTGATTGAATAGAAAGAGTTGAACATTCAGACTTATCATCAAACCGAATTTTGGTTTTCAGCTCAGTTTCGAATGAATAATTATATTTTACGTAAATTCTCATTTGTATTAAAGATGTAATTCAATCATAAATGCAGCAATGTGCATGTAATATTGAGAATTATTAGGTTGAAGTTAAATAACAAAATATTGAGTAGTGGGTTGCAATAACAAAATGACTGAATATATATCGAACCAAATTAAACCGATTTTTTTTTTCGGTTCGGTCCCGGTTTTCGTTCCGAAAAAAATTCCTTTTTCCCCGGTTTTCGGTTCAGTTCCAGCTCGATACCCAGATTAAAAATTGATCTTGGGGATAACTTTCAAAGGTCCAAAAAGGCGAAGGAAAGCGATCAATTGCACGGGGACTTACACTATGTTGCACAAATTCATGATGACTACAAAGTGTTATCGTTATAAAAGGATCATTGTATCGGACATTTCCGAAATGAAGTTTTTCGTAACTCTAAACATGAAGCTGACTTATAACATTGCCAATGAAAATCAAAAATTTAACTTATTGCTTTACGTGAAATGAAATATTTTCCATTTAAAGACAATTTTATTTAACCTCATTTAAGTAGAGAATTTCTTTCTCTCTTTCCTCGTTCGAGTCTGCGCATAGCACTCATAAATATGACATTGTTCGAGGAACAATACTACAAAAACGTTAAGTACTTAAGTACCAAGGTCAGAGTTAAAAATATAGGCACATATTTCAAAAGTCCTACTTAATCACATATTTACGTAATCCTCTGTTAACAAGATTTTATATTTTCTACGACTTGGTTAATTTTCTTTATTTCCTCTTTCAATTGCGACGTAATTTGAAATTTCAGAGTGAAAAGAGATCGAAAACATTTTGTTTTGAAGAAAAGTGAACAAAAGTAAGCCTTGAAGTAGAACTTTTGTAAACAGACCAGTTTCGACAAAAAAAAAAAAAAAAGGGGGGGGGGGTAGGATAGTGTAGTCTTACCAGCACACTTTCATTTCCAGAAATTCATATTGTCAGTAAAAGCTATAGCATTAGGTACATGAGAATGAAAACATTTTTATTGACATGCATGTAAAGATTTTTCAAAAGTGTAGGTATGTGTTTTTGCACGAAACTTTCTCGTCAATGAACACTAGGGAGTCCCCCCCTCCCCCAAAAAAAATGAAAGTCGATTTTGTAAGTCGCACACCCCTCTTATATTTTTCCTTTTTGGTCTAAACAATTGTTAAAGAAAATTCATATAGTTTGAACAACGGTAATCCGTGCTGATTTGCATCTGAAAGTGTGAAACAGCACTGTGTACTAGGCCGAATCGAAACAAAAATCACAGCTTCAAAATTTCGTGTTGATAAAACGTTGTCCCCCTTGCCCCGCATGTACCGCAAATTTTTTTTATCCAAATTGAAAAATACTTGGGCGTCCAGCAGGAGGCCTAAATTTTAGATGGTGTGCGACTTGAAAAATCGACTTTCGCTTTTTTGTTACACCCTAATAAACACGTATTACTTTTTTTTATGCCAAAGTTAGGTTTTCCACCTCCAGCTCAGTCACTCCTATGCCGGGCTGATGAGTGCTAAACTGCAGTCCTCGGCTGGAATTGACCGAGTTGGCGGTGTATCTCATGTATGCAAGACTTGTTTTAAGTCAAAATTTGTCAATGAACATGTGAGTCTTGTTTTAAGTCAAACTTTGTCAATGAACATGTGAGTCTTCAAACAATCAGTAATCCAACGTCATAAAGCACAAAAATTGCAAAAAATTGCAGACACGTGTTTCGGTGTTCCAAGGAACACCTTTTTCAATGCAAAGAGGTGTGAGCTTCTGAATGAAAAGTCATCCGAGAAAAGGCTTTATGACGTTGGATTACTGATTTTTTGAATCTTCAGCACAAAGGTATTTATTCGTTATGTGAGTCTTGTTTTAAGTCAAACTTTGTCAATGAACAAGTAAGACTTTTTAAAACCAAAATTTGTCAAAAGTCGTGTAAGATTTTTGTGTTAAACGAAATGCTGTCAATAAACGTGTAAGACTTGTTTTAAACTAAAGTTTCTCAAAGCACAAGTAAGACTTTTGTTTTAAACCAAACTTTGATGAATGAAATGCAAGACTTAATTCAAGACAAAGTGTGTCAATGAGCATGTAATAAACTAAAATTTAAGTGAAGTTTCGTCATTTTCTATATTTATTTAAGACCCACCGTTTACTTTATACTACCTACTCCTCTTTTGTTTTCATTGCTTTTTGGTTTACTTTGTTTCTTTTCACTTATTTAAAATTGTTTTCTACCATTGAATATTTTTTCCAAACTTTCCCTTTGCTACTTTTCTGGAATTTATTTAAAGAAAAAGTTAATTTGCCGATTTATCTGAAAAATAAAAAGTTTTGAAACCTTACTTTTGAAAAAAAGTTATGGACTGTTCATTAACTTGCGTATTTCAAAGGGAAAAGTCATATCACTTAGCAAATTTATCATTCATTAACATACAGAAATCATTCGACTACATCCTGGAGGACATTAAGTGATTTAAAAGATCGATTTTTATCGTTATGGCAATCATGCAATAATATGTCTTCCTGCACGCAGTTACTTACTTCCCTAGTGAATAGCATTATCTTTCGACACATTTGATTAAAAAAAATTCCTCTGGTATATTTCAAACCAAGAATTTTGAGTCAAGAATTTCAAACCAACAAATGAATACCAGGAATTTTGAGACTAGAATTTCAAACCAAGAATTTTGAGACAAGAATTTCAAACCAACAAATGGAAACCAGGAATTTCGAGACTAGAATTTCAAACCAAGAATTTTGAGACAAGAATTTCAAACCAACAAATGGAAACCAGAAATTTTGAGACTAGAATTTCAAACCAAGAATTTTGAGACAAGAATTTCAAACCAACAAATGGAAACCATTAATTTCGAGACTAGAATTTCAAACCAAGAATTTTGAGACAAGAATTTCAAACCAACAAATGGAAACCAAGAATTTTGAGACTAGAATTTCAAACCAAGAATTTTGAGACAAGAATTTCAAACCAACAAATGGAAACCAGGAATTTCGAGACTAGAATTTCAAACCAAGAATTTTGAGACAAGAATTTCAAATCAACAAATGAAAACCAGGAATTTCGAGACTAGAATTTCAAACCAAGAATTTTGAGACAAGAATTTCAAACCAACAAATGGAAACCAGGAATTTTGAGACTAGAATTTTAAAACAAGAAAGGAAAACCAAGAATTTCCTCTGATTTATAGCTGCGTAAAAAGCCATTTTTCGTAAAATTTCTCTTCAACAATATTTGATAAAAAGATAAATTCTTCTGTAACATTAGTATTTTGAATGATGTGAAATGGAACAGGGAATCCGTCAAGTGAAAGAGCGACAACAACGGGTTTTGTTGCTCTCGTGGTCTCTGGTCGATGTAAACCTGCATAAAGCTAAATCCAGGTGAAGCAGCAGCAAAAATTTCATCTTTGAGGTTCTACGGTTGTATTCAGTAAGTTACCGCCCTATAGCCAGGGCAAAGGCAGAAATACATGAAATATACTCTGGGCTTCCTTAAGAGGTTTCCCACCTCCAGCTCAGTCACTCCTATGCCGGGCTGATGAGTGCTATTAAGCACGAAACTGCAGTCCTCGGTTGGAATTGACTGAGCTGGCGGTGTATTTCATGTATTTCTGCCTTAGCCCTGGCTATAGGGCGGTAACTTACTGAATATACCTGCCTTGCCTTCAATATTTGAGTTGAATCGAACCATTGTTTCGATCACTCGTCTGGTCAGTGCTAATTCTGCATTAGCTAGCAGTTTGTTTGGCACTCTAGGCTTCCTTAAGAGGTTTTCCACCTCCAGCTCAGTCACTCCTATGCAGGGCTGATGAGTGCTAATAAGCACGAAACTGCAGTCCTCGGCTGGAATTAACTGAGCTGGCGGTGTATTTCATGTTCTACGGTTGTGCAGCGCTTTAAGTCGCGTCGTTTGCACTCGACGCGTAGACGCAAAATTTTAGTAGACTTTTTGTTGCGGTTGGTTCCGATGTGAGTGCTTTTATTCTTCATCACATGGCAATTAATTTCATATTTAAATGTAGAATCCTTACGTTTATGCATAATTTTTGATTCAGTAATTTGAAATTTGAAGTTTTTTTTATTTTATTATTTTTTTTAACGATTGTCCGAAAACGTAGACGAACGTTTCGAATCTTCAACCTCTGGAGTAGCAAAGTATTTCCTTTACCTTTATGGGTCAAAATGAACACCACATGAGAGAAACATATAATTGGATAGCTTGCAAGTGTTTCCATTTTGCATTAAAAGTTTTGAGAAAATTCGAACTTTACAAAATTTCAATTCTCTTAACAGTGAATCTTTTGACATAAGTTAATGCCATTAATGATGAATGGGATTTTTTAAATGTAAATTTCAATTCCACAACTACGCAATGTTCCATACACTATCGATACTGGTGCGAAATTCACTTCTCCAAACACGAAGCCAATTTACGTCTGTTATATAGATTTTTTTTTTTTTTTTTTTTTTTTTTTTGAGCAATCACGATTGCTTATTGTTCTCACTTGACTGTTTTGAATTCCTATCATTTTATTTTCCCACCAGTACCCTCTGCCAGCACCGCCGTCGCGTCGACCGACCTCACGATGCTGCTCCTCTTGCGAAAACCGTTTCCAGGCTGCGTCCATATCCTACACACACACACACACACACACACACACACACACACACACACGCCTACACAAACACACACGTGTATTCATACACACACACGCTCGTGATTGCGAAAAACATAATTTGAATTCAAGATGCCAAAAATTCAAATTTATATATATATATATATATATATATATATATATATATATATATATATATATATATATATTGATATGATGTATTTATTTTAATGAGCTTATTAATTTTAATTATTATTTTTTCGTTTTGAAAGCTGTTAAAGAATTTTTTTAAATGGAAACAAGTGTATCAACTGCTTTGTTTAAATGGTGCTGCTATTTTTTTATTATTATTATTTTTTAAGGTAATCCTTGATTGCGACACGATTCATCTGTCAAAAACAGATACTTAAAAGTTTTTTTTTCTACCCGTTCCGCATCTGAATTTTTCGATCGAATACCCTTCCAGACGAAAAGCCCTTGAATGCCACTTGGAGCGTAGCCCGAAAACTAACAGATGATCTCTCGGCTCTTGCAGACTTCGTCTGTAATAAGTTGCCCGACCTTCGTCTCGGATCGATCCCCGTGTCTGCCGCGGAGAAGTCTCTCCCGAACGTTCTCTCGTATCTTCCTGATGCAGGCATTCGACTTTTCGGTGAACGGACGTGTGATGAACCAACAGAACATTTACTGAATATACAACAGAACATTGCTTATCCGGCCCTCTTTTATACAGATTGCCAGATTATCCGGATCAAATTTGTAGCCTTTTAAAAAAGTTCACATAGATGATTTTAAACTAGTGGTACCCGCACGGTTTTGCCCGTAATAGAAAAATTAAAAGGTCTTTTGGTTCGTATGTACATTTACAAATAACGTATGATGAATTTTCTCGCCAGTTGGCTTGTACCCATGTTACGGTTCCACGTTATGATAATTTCGTATCTCGCCAATTGGCTTGTGCCCATGTTACGGTTCCACGTTATGATAATTTCGTAATTTACTCGTCCATCTTATGATAATTTTGTTCTTAAAATTGGAATAGAAAAAGAACCACATCGAATTTTCGAAAAATCGCTTCGAGGTGCACACCCCCATGCTACAAACTAACTTTGTGCTAAATTTCATGAAAACCGGCCGAACGGTCTAGGCGCTATGCGCGTCACAGAGATCCAGACATCCAGACATCCAGACATCCTCCGGACATCCAGACAGAGAGACTTTCAGCTTTATTATTAGTAAAGATTATGATCACCAGAACGAAACTATAAGCTCACCGAACATTCGTTATTTCGAGTAAATGTACAACTGCTTACTTTTTTCGTGTTTAACAGTACTGACACCGCTTAGTGAAATGTTCTTTTTATTTTCTCGTTCTCTAAAAAAAAACAAAGGGATTTTTTGTCCATATTAATTTGGCAACCTGCTGTATGATGGCAACGCTGATCTTAAAAAAATTATTCAGTGTGCAAATATAACTGGAAAGTTCTTAAATGAATCAATTAACCAACGTTTTGATGCACAGAAATTGCAAATTACTGCAGACACGTGTTTCGGTGTTACAAGAAACACGTGTCTGCAGTAGTTTGCAATTGTTGTGCATCAATTGATTCATTTAATTTTCAAGCACAAAGTCGTTAGAAAGTTCTTCTTTGTCATTATTAAGTACACTATTTTTGAAAAAGCCATTGTATGGTAGCGTGGTTGCCCGACAATGTCATTAAAAAAAAATTTCGTGTTCTGTTTTTCAATTCTCGCTCGTTTTTCAGTGGATTTCAAAGCTTTACTGTACCTATTAAAATCAGTGTCTCTTTTTTTTTTGTTGTTGAGAATTTGATCGTGAATTTGATCAGTTCACTAAAAGTTAAATATTGTTTTTCGTACTCCTCTTTTTTTTTTCGCTCAATCACGAATTGCTTATTAGATCACTTGATCGTTGAATGAGGTCCGTCCTTAGATTTTATATTCTATGCTTATAATATCACGGGACGCGGGAGCGTCCCGCCGCCAAGAAAACCAAACGTCAGCAGCCAACAAAAGCAAATCCACTGCCAAGAAAGACGAAAGAAAAGAAAAGCGACCAAGAACAGTTTACACGACAGAACAAGTTGGGGTTTTCCGGGGTTTTCACCCCTCTGTATCTCAGCCTCATGAAGACCCCCGGAGTTGATTTTTGTTATACTCAATCTCTAGTGGACCCTGAAGGCATAAACCAAAATACAATCCCCAGGACCATTAGGGGGAGGAGGAATTTAAGTTAGAAAATCGCTGTTCAAAAAAGTTTTCGCTTTATTTGACAGGGCCACAGCCCAGACGAGAAAAGGAATCGAGCTGAAATTTCGCACACACATTCCTTGTGCCCTACTGATGTGCCTTTTGTGCCATTTGACCCCCCTCCCCCCTTGTTTTTACCCCTCAAATCGTACCTTCCCGAGGTTCTGAGGCAGCCACCCGGGGGGGGGAGTATGGTAATGTTTTTTTGTATACATATTCTTGGGGGGGGGCATTGAGGACATATACAAAAATTCAAACCCCAGAGACATCATGGGCCGGAGTAATTGACGTTTGAAAATCACTAATTTCCCCTAAATTCTTGTGTACTTGCTCTCAGCTTATAAGGTTTGTTGATCTCCGACTGCAATTACAAGGCTAGAACAGATCTAAGATCTAACAATTATTCAAAAGTTGTCTTTGGAAATGAAATTCAATCAAGACTAATGAAACAGATCCAATAGTTTGACTGGAAGCTTTTTGCTCACCAAGTAACCACCTCAATTAGAAAAGCTTCCCCCCAAACAAGATAAACAATTTGAAGGATCAATCCATATTTCTGAGGAGTTGAAGGTGGGAGGAGGTTCTGACGGAAGTAGGTGTGATGAAAGAGGAGAAGGAGGATGACATTTTGGCAGATACTTGGCGGGCAAACTAGATATCATGACGTTTTAAGACTGAGGTTTTTTTGGTTTAGGATGAAGGCTTTCTTTTTTGTGGAGAAGAGTTAAAGGTTTTTCTTGACGGGGAAATTTTTACAACAGGGTCGTTTTTGTTGAGATTAATTTTTATGCGTCCATGTGCCTCGGAATCGAACTATTTTTAAACGACTTTCTCGACTTTACACAATCCTTTTTACACGAAAACACAGTATCCAGTATCCAGCTCCTGGAATTCATTTGACGTATTGAATTCAAATAATGGTTGTGATAAAAGCCATTAGTATAAGCAAGAAAACCAGTGAGTAGGGTCCTGTCGCAATTCGGAATTGCGAAAAACATAATTTGCATTCAAGATCTCAAAATTCAAACCTTTTTTTTTTTCTTTTTGAATTAAACGAAGTCACTACAATTTACTATAAAAAAAAAATTTTAATTGAAAATTAAACCTCATAATTTGTGCGTACTTTCGTTAAAATCAAAACAGAAAAACTAAAGTGCTTATTTCAATGGTAAATGAAGTTTTCGAAAATTTGCTTTATATTTACGCGGTAAAAACACATTTCAGCTTCGGCCATTTTTTGCGCTAACCTTCGTTGAGACATAATATTTATTACTCCCATTAAGTTATTATTACCCTTGGCAACCAGCACACCGCATTTCTTTATGTTTGGAAACAGTGGGATTATTTTTGTGACTTTTGCCAAAATTTTCGACTGCATGTGCGACATCAAAATTTCCGAGTGGGGAAATGACCGCAAATTGACCCATCACTTCCTGCAAAAGCTAGTTGTATGGAGAAGATTAAACAACTTCAACACTAACAACTCTATTTTTTTATTAGAAAGCAAGGTTTTTAGAGCTGTTCCGTAAAGTAATGGTGTTTGGATGAATCTTAATAGTTGTTTCTTTAAAATGTGGAAGTGTTCACATCTTCAAACAGCTACAAAAAAAAAAAAAAAAAAAAAAAAAAAAAAAACAGCTATGAGAAATTCGGGGAAGTATTCATAACGACACCGAATGCCCAAATTTATATACCAAATTACTGTCTGACCACGGATTGTATGGAAAGACAAACATCCGTTTTACAGTCGGAAATGGACGAATCTATTATTTTTTAGCGATTCCAGCTTTTGTAGAAGCAGAGTCTCATTCAAATGAGTGGAATACCGGCATCAAATTTTTACTTTTCCCCCTCATTCAGATAGATTAGTCTTGTTTGGACGTTTGAAAATTCCATACAATCCATGGTTGGACAGTAGCAATACATTTCCCAAACAGAATTTTTCATTAAATTAGGTTTTGTGTTGAATAAGATCACTTTTTCATTGATAACATTTCGGCTGTTTTAACTTCTAGAAATTTGGGGAAAGAGTCAGTTTTTCATTTTTGACAAAAAAAAAGTATTATTTTTTGCCCTGCTTATATTGAGATTGTAAAAAGAGAGAAAGAAAAAAATTGCGCCATTGGCACCAAGTTTGGGGGAAAACTCTGAATACCCGGTAAATGTTTCACGTTATGATAAAGCTCCCAGAAAATCGAGTATGTATGACGTCATAAGTATTTTGTCTGAACATGTTTAAGCATGAGGTATTTAAATGCTACATCAAAACAGGTCTGTTTTTTTTTTTTTTTAATTTAATTTCGCAAAAATTATCGATTGTCTCCATGTCACAAGAGAAAAAAAATGTTTCGTGGCATTTAACATGAATTTAAAATTCATGTTGAATGTTTCATGAAATAATTTGATGTTCTGTCATTTTTTAAAAGTTAAGATTGGACAATGAAATCATTCCACGGTTTTGAAAACATTGTGTTTTTTCACAAAGTTGGATAACAAAATTGATGATCAAAAGTTCAGCGAAATCGTTCTAACTTATCTCGCATGCAAGGTTAGTAAGAAACTCTAAAATACTATCCAGCTTGCAGAGTTAAGATCAAAATATATTCTATTCAACATTTTTCATGTGTTCATGTTCACGCAAAAACTTTCACGCTGAAGTATTACGCCGCCAACCGGTGTTCTTAAACTTGCTTAATTTTAATGAATTCCTAACATTCCAGCGTGAGAAAAAAAGAAGAAAACCCTGCTTTAAAACATTAAATGAACGGTAAAAGATGCATTTATTTTCCGAGACAGTGAAAAGAAATGCAAATTTCTAGCACAATGATTTTTTCTTGCAGAGCTAACACCGATTTATGGATCGTCAAAATAAAATTCATTATGAACTCTTTTGTTAATGCGAACGAATACATAATTCATACGCTGTAATATGATGTTCTGCAGCAAGATTAGTAAATTCCCTTGTGTGTGCTGAGAAAAACGAGCTGATGTGTGCATCACATGACTTCCTTTTACTCCAATTTAATGTCATTCTCTCATTATTGGCAGTTTTAATGTGATTAATAGTTCACTCTCTAAATATCACCAACAGTGGCCACATTGAAACCAGATTCAAAAAAAAAAAAAAAAAAATCGTCAAATTTATCGCCAAGTTGGCAACAAAACTTGGCGACCAAAAGACTGGCGATATATTGCCAAGTGTCCGCCAAATTATAACACCACTTGAGTTTACATCGAAATTAACAATGATTTCCCCCAAAAAAGGGGCAAAAGACCCCCTTTGGAGCATCCGAATGCAACCAAAAAGGAAGGTGCACAACTAAACTCCACTAGGAGTCTTCGTACCAAATTTTAACTTTCTAAGACATTCCGTTCTTGAGTTATGCGACATACATACACACATACGCTCATACGCACATACATACGTACATACAGACGTCACGAGAAAACGCGTTGTAATTACCTCGAGGATCGTCAAAATGGATATTTCGGGTGTCTGTACGCTCCTAGGCATATCCACGTGTGATCGGGTTGAAAAAAAAACTCAGCATTCATTCGGGGGTGAGCAAAATGGAAATTAAGGCCGATTTTTGAGTGAAAATTTTTTCGCGAATACAATACTTCATTTTTTGTAAAAGGAAGTAAAAAAAAAAAAAAAAAAAGACGAGTATTAGTGATGGGGGGTCTTCCACATATGATGGCAGCTTTGAGGGGTAAGATGGTCGGTGACATTGTGACAGTTCGTGACAAGGGGGAGAGAGAGGGTACTAAATACGAGAGCGTGACATTATGCATTTTTATAACAATATACTTGTGCAATAATAGCGTGACATGGGGAAGGGAGGGGTAAAATGAAGTGTGACGACGCTTTGTGACAATGGGGGTGGAGACAGTGGCGGATTTACAAGTCGAAATTGTGAGGGGCACCCACCATAAAAACATCGAAAGAGACCCTAAACTGCGCATGAAAAAAAATGTTTACATAATACCAGGGGGCTCTAAAAATGAATTGTAACGCGCCCCCAAATATATAAATCTAACCCTGGTGAGAGCAGGGCTGCGGAGTCAGGGTCGGAGTAGTATTGATTTTAAAGTAAAGGAGTCGGATGTTTAAAATTCTAAGAGTCGGAGTTGGTCATTTTTCCTCAAAGCCCAAAACTCTGCCAGTGCTTGCGATTCGAAGTCGCAGTCGGGTTGATTCGAGTAAAGGAGTCAGAGTCGTAGTCAAAGGTTCTAAAATTTAGCCAGATTCGGTCATTTTCTCTCCGACTGTGCACCCCTGGGTGAGAGGATCAAACGTTTTGAAAATAATACATCATTTATGAAAAGCATCTGAATTATTTCCTAGTGATTTGGAAAGAATTTTTTTATCTTCTTTAAAAACAAGTTGCTAAGTGGTTGAACTATGATTTGAAACATCAGAGTATATTTTTAGATGTGGGAAAATTTTTTGATCTTTCTCATCATAAATTTTATGACTTTTTCTTATCAAAAGCGATATATTTTACGTAAAATTACGGATAAATTTTGATATTAGATCATTAAAAATCATTGAAATGCTTTGTGTTGTGCTGGATTCAAATCTATGCGACAGAGACAAAACTTTTGTTAACATTTTTTCCACACCATTGCTTCGTCACTATTCAATTAGAACGCTCTCTCGATGCAGTTCGTTGGTTCATACGCGTTATCATTTATTCCACCATTAAAAACTACTTACACTCAGAAGACCACAATTCGTTGTTTGTGTTATGCGGTCACATATTAGAGGTACAGCTTTGCAATTGATGTGAAAGCCAGGATAACAGTATATTGATGTAGGCATACTTTTATTAATGTGCCTGAAATTATGGTTCCCGTTAAGAAAACTATAGTGTGAAAACTAACTTGAAATAAAAGTAAAGCAATCCCAGACTTGTCAATAAGTAGTCCAGCATATGAAAAAAGGATGAGCTATTCTCATGATTTCTTTCACATCTATTAATGATATGTTATAATATACTTTTATTTTGTACGTCTTTATTTACAATTACCTAGATTGTTATTCAAGCTTTCTTTAACAAGCTCGTTTGGTTGTCTTCCACAGATCTACCTCCATCGGCCAAAGTCCGCCGAGTTCTTCTGGGCCTGGGCAAGGCATTTTGCCTGATCGGCTTGCTCTGGTGCTTCGTCTGTTCTCTGGATCTGCTGAGCACATCATTCCGCCTACTCGGCGGAAAACAGGCCGGTCGGGTGTTCCGCGACAGCGAGCTTCTGCGGAACCCTGTAGTCGGGCTCATGATAGGCGTGCTGGCCACGGTACTCGTCCAGAGTTCTTCTACGTCCACGTCCATCGTCGTCACCATGGTTGGTACAGGATGTAAGTAAATTGTGCTTTTACTTCCTTAAACCCTTGATATACAATGACCTCTCTAAAGCGGCAAAGAGCGCGTGCCCATGAAAAGAATATTTTCTTAGAGACGTCCGTCTGCAATAGTACATTAAAACATGACCTCTGGGAGACGTCAGTCTGAAAAAGTGCCTGACAAATTAACTTCTTGTAGACGTCAGTCTGCGATGGCACCTAAAAGAATAATGTCTTGTAGACGTCAGTCTGCAATGGTGCTTGGGAAAATAACGTCTTGGAGATGTCAGTCTGCAATGGCACATGAAAAAATAACGTCTTTGAGACGTCAATCAGCAACGACACAGGAAAAAACATCTTGGAGACGTCAAAGTCTACAACGACCCCGACTGAATGATGTTTGTCAGACGTTGTTGTATATAAAGAGGTTAAAATTAGTGTAAAGTTATCATAACTGAAAGTGAATTTAAGGGTTTAAGATTGGAGATAGTTTACAGTACGTGTTCAGAGCTATTCTACATCGACAAACATCGTCAGAACACGGTTGGCACGATGTTGATAATCACAATTTACTTCCTTAATCTCTTAACATATAGCGAAATCTCGAAGGCGTCAAAAAGTCTGTAATGGTTCATTAAATAAATAATAATATTTTAGAGACGGCAATCCGGAATGGCATGTCGATTTAATGACGTTTTCCAAGCAACACTGTATGTTAGGGGTTAAAGTTATTGCAACTGTAAGTGATTTTAAAAATATCAAAAGACTAAGAATTGAAGTTATTTAATTTAAGGTACTCGTTCAGATCATTTCTACATTGACAACCATCTTCGCTACCATGGTTTCTCAAGTGTGTTGGTAAACCATTTTCTTACTTTCTTACATGTGCGTGCAAAAATATCAATCATTTAAAACTCAATTATTAAGTATTTTCCATCAAAAGGTCATACTTTGGAGTTATGTCGGTAAGGATAATATTTAAGGAGAAAAACAACAACAAAGTACGAGGTAGTGAATCAAGAACGACGCTTCTGTTTTGTTTCGTTTTGATAATAAAAGTACCAAGTGCTCTTGTGTATTGTCTCACTATATAGATTAACTAGATCGATCGGTTGCCCACACCTGCAACATTGTGGTTACACCAAATATGACAGCTTTTATATTACATATAATATCACAGCGGAATAAATAAGTTATGGCTCTCTTAATGAAGGCAATTTTCTATGATAGGGTAAACCATAGTTCTCAATAAAAATAAAAAGCAAGTCAGTAGTAAATATCCCAGGTTTTTTGAGTTAAACATCTGCCAACGCTAGATCATGTTGCTTAAAATTGATACGAATAGTGCTAGGCTCAGCGTCCATGACAGTCACAACATACAGTAAAACCTGTAAAGTTGATCACCCTTGTAAGTTAACCACCTGCCTATGTTGACCGCTTTTGTCGGGAACGAAATTAGCCCTATCTTATATAATGAAGGAAAACCTCTGTAACTTGACCACCTCTCTATGTTGACCACCTGTCTATCTTGACCACTAATGTAAACCAAATTTGGTTTGGAGTATTGTAAAAAACCCTTTGTAAGTTGACCACTTGGTTTTTTTTTTCCTCACTAAGCAAATTATTTCATTTTATTATTATTTTGTAGCTTTCCAAGAATAATTTTAACGCATTGATGCCAGACCAACATTTTACCAACTGCATAAAACAGCAGCATAAAGCTTATGCTGCTCTTAATTCTTCAAACTTGTTTTTCTTTTGTTGTTCTATTTGAGATAGCCTTTTGTAGTCTCAGTTCTAGGAAAACAGGTATCAGCAGAAAATTACAAAGTCTTTTCTTCCAGTTTGCAATATTTTGTGGCAACACTGGAATTGTGCTAAAGAGTAAAGTTACTTATTTCTGGTGCAAGGAATTAAGAAATAAGACATTTTCATTTTCAACTGACTTTATGAACTAGGAGAGTCTAGCTTGTTGCTCTTTGTGTTATAAGTTTTACATAAAATGGCTTCAAAAAGAAAGTTATTGAAAATGAGATTAATAAAAAGGATGAAATATTAAATTTTTAATTGAAAAGGGAGAAAGCCAGAGAAAATTAGCTGACACATATGGAATTTCTAAAACTACAGTGTCTAGTATGGTAAAAAAAGAGGGGGAGGGGAATATTTGAATAACATTTTTAATTATTCTTTCAAAGTAATGTTAAACAATAAAAGGGAGTTGAACAGAAAGAGTAAGACTCAATTAGTCAAAAAATGTTTTTAAGCATGCTCTTTCAGAGAAAAATATTTTTAAAATTTCAGACAGCGAGTTTTCCGGTTCTGTTTTACGTCAAAGCGCTATCAACGTATCATGGACCTCTGAAGTAAAGTATTTTTAATGATGGGAGGAAATTACAGTCAATCATTTAAACTATGAGCAGCAGGAGCGCGTTCTAATCAAAACGTGTAGAGCTAAAGGTGTCCAAACAAGTCTGCGGCAAAACATTTCATCGCAATTTGCGTGAAATCATCATAACAGCTGATTCAAGCGCCAAAAAAAAGTTAACATGTGACACGCATCATAGCAAAATACAATTTTGCGATTTTAGCCCATAAATGCAACTATTTTAAGTATAATTATGTCTTAAGACCTTTCTAAGTTTAATCTATCTCTGGGTTCGTGACCGCATTGAATTTCCAACGTCTTACTTTTTTTATTAAAAGTGTGGCGTCAGTTTTCTAGAATGTACTTTAAGACATTCATGTGAAAACATAATTCCACTCTCTCTTCGCATCAAGTTTAAAATAACCATTAGCTCCTTCTCAGTTTATAAAATTAACAGCAAAAAAAAAAAAAAAAAAAATTCGCCACCACCAAACTTTCAGACTTCGACAATTTTCCACGAAAATACTCGCTGAAATCGATATATTTCTTAGCTTAGAAACAAACACTCACCAAGATTTTACATCCTTTACTATACAATGGAAATATAAGAAAAATAGTGTAACTGGTTAAATTTAATGTTTTCATGTACCGTGTACCTGTGGTTACGTGAGAATTTTAAATTACCTGATCTTGAACGTTTTCCAATAAAACAAATCAAAGCTGTTTGGAATTAATCCAGAGTTTAGGTGGCAAACACCGTTTATTCTCCAACTTAACAGCTGTTATCCATTTTTGATGAATCTGCGCCGCATGGAAGCGACAGCAATGACTTTGTAGCAGAATTGAGTTTATGTATCATCACTCTTTTCATCTTGAAAACAGAGGTATAAACTTCCCCTACTTATTAGAGATTGTTCGTTTTTCAAAGTTTGCAAATCACGTCATTTACACCATTGGTTCTTAAAGAGTATATTCGACTTTGAGGGTAATGAAGAATCAAAGGAGAAAGGCAATTCGGAGGGATAACAGAAAAAAAAAAATTAATTTGAATTTTGTCATCTTGAATTCAAATTATGGTTTTCGCAATCACGAATGTTTGTGTGTGTAGGGGGTATGTGTATGGTGTGTAGGCATGTGTGTTTGTGTATGTGTGCAGGCATGAGTGTTGGTAGTTGTGTGTATGAGTGTTTGTGTGCGTGGGGGCGGGGTATGTGTATGTGTGTAGGCATATGTGTTTGTGTCTGTGTGCAGGCATGAATATGTGGGTAGTGTGTATGTGTGTATATGTTTGTGTGTGCATGTGTAGGTGTCTGTATGTATGCGTTTGTGTGTGTATGTGTTTATGTATGTGTGTAGGTGTATGTGTGTGTATGTGTTTGTGTGTGTATGCGTGTGTGTGTGCGTGTGTGTGTAGTTGTGTATGTATGCGCGTGTGTGTAGGATATGGATGCAATCTGGAGACGGTTTTCGCTATAGGATCAGCATCGTGAGGAGCCGGTCGACGATGATGCTGCAGAGGGTGCTGGCGGGAAAATAAAATGATAGCTCATCAAAACAGTCAAAGGAAAGCAATAAGCAATCGTGATTGCTCAAAATAACTATAACCAGTAAATATTAAAAACTGATGTTAGATGCGACAGAGAGGGATAGAAGATGTTCCTTTGTCATTTTACCCGTATTAAAGTTTTAATGAAAAACATTGTGTTTGATGCAAGTTTGTAATGAACGTTATCATTTATGTAAGTTTCCAAAGGAAACTAGTATGTTGTGGCCATCACGAAACTTTCTTCTATATTTTTCTTTTTTTCTGATCCCTCCCCATGCATGACGAGGAAGCAATATTCCCAACAAAAACAAAATTACACATGCAAAAACTTGACGACCATCCCAATGTCTGAATTATTGCAAAAGCAAAGCAAAGAGCGAAAATTGAAAGTTATTTTAAAAGCCTTGCTTGAATTAATTACAAATATTTTATTTGTTAACAAACATAAGATGGCAACAGTTAAAAATTTTAATTCATTGAGATAATATTTCCGGTCATTTCCATACAATTAAAATCACGAGAAATACGCAGACGACAATCTATTACGATTTATCTTTCTTATTGTTGCATTAATAAAACTATTTTTATTCGCAAAAAAAAAAAAAAAAATCAACACCTCTTAGAGCGATTGGAGTCAAAATTGAACCAAAGCCTGTTTACGTATGGATTCACATATATTCCAAATTTCAACCAGAACGTAGCATTACTTCTTGAGATAGGGCACTCAAAATGGAAAAAAAGAACGGGTGATTGCGCTACCCCCCTTTTTAGCTGTTGACACAAAAATAAAATCAGTTCTTATACCCACTAAGCGCTACTTGCCGATAAATTTTTCTTTCATTCCGTTCATTATTTCTTGAGATACAGCAGTCACAATTGACGACAAAAAACGTTCTATAGCTCAACCCCCGTTTGAGTTATTGACACCAAAATTGAATCAGCACCTGTTCCTGTTAATACCAACATATGGACCAAATTTTGTTTGATTCCGCCAGTTACTTCCTGAGGAATAGCAAGCACGCGTAACTCGAAAAACGTCCCATTGCTCCACCCCCCTTGGAGGAATTCGCGCCAAAAACTAATGGGCACAAGTTCACATAGGGGCACATATGTGTACTAAATTTCGTTCGATTTCATGCGGTAGTTTTTGTTGTAGAGCGGCCACAAAAAACTGGTCACACACAGACGTGACACACATACATACACACACACATACATACATACACACACACACAGACAGACAGACATTTTCCAAAAATGGTCGAAATGGACTCAGCACACCTCAAAAACGTTCGAATCCGTCAAAATTCGAAATTCGAAAATTTGCACGAATCCAATACTTTCTTCTATATATTAGATGTAGAAGAAAGTAAAAACGCAAACAAACAAGACTTGTGAAGCATTACCGTCCTTATTTCCTTTCCCATCAACATTTCTAATAACTATTTATTAGGAGTAAAACAAAAATAATTTCCTTAATAATATGATTATAAAATCTGCAATAACAAGTGTGGAGTAGCAAAAATAAACTTTTCAGAGACTGTTTGCGCAGTTTAGTTTCTGAAAGAAATCGGCAACGAAATACTTTGAATTTGCTTTTTTAAAAGAAGACCTCAACAAGACTTAGTTCCTGTAATGGGAATAAATAACAACTCCAGAAGGGATTAATTATAAAAAATTTTGTTTAAAAAATACGCCCAACATAATTATTTGATTACACATCAAAGAAACTTGCTTTTTATGATAGTAACCATTCCTAAGTTGCGACTTTGCAGCCAGTAATGCTAAGGAGGATATAAAAAATTAACTGTTATTAACCTACTTTAGCCGTTAATATTTTTAATAACCTTTAGAATGAAATTACCTTTTTTTTTAGTGATCAGTACTAATTACCTTAGCTTCTTAGAATTCACTTTCGGTTTAGCTTCACCAACCTAAATTGAAACCTCGGAGAACTAAACATTCTAAAGTGAAATGTTTTCGAAGATTTCTCCACCGTAAAAGCAAGACTTCGAAATGCTCAGAAGAATTACTTCCGCCGTAATATTTTAAAGAAAATGCTCCAGCCAAACCAATATAAACATTAAATTCTCACAAAGATTCAAATATTAAAGACACTGTGATTTCAAAACTTAAAGAGGATAAGTGCGTAAGAAGGGGAAAAACTTACACTTTTTAGAAATGGGGAAAGATATAAACTACCGAATTTACGCGTATGTCTGAAAGATGGGGAAATGCACAAACGCAGCAATTTGAAAGAAACCAATAAAATGAAGATTTCGCAATGAAAAGCGCCTACAGGTTGAAGCACATGTGTAGGGTTATAGCAAACATGTGGCGGTGAGCGATATATGAACTTCACTATTTTCCAAGAAAACAGCTTCGGAATTGGAACAAAGATGTTTTTGTTGAAATTGTACGGCAAATGTTGAAATTGGTTTGCGAACCTTTTGACTACGAAAGCAAAGTGGCCCCGTTTACTATGTAGCTGCACATTAAATTTCAGAAATAAGTCAAGTCTAATGTTTGGGATTTCTTATCTAGCGATTTTCGGTTTGTGGGTGTAGACAAATGTCTCGAGATTTATGTTATGACTAGAACCTGTACTACATGGACTTAAATTCATTCAAATATGCAGTCAAATGTGAACTAAAATGCCTAATTATGCTTAATCGTCTGGCAGCATTTGTTTGTCCTGATCCTAAATTTTGAAGTGGTTAGTGAAAGACAAAAAACAAAAGACTATATCAGTTACCGTATCCAGCACCTTCCACTTAGATCGGAAGCAATTTTTCATGCAGTTTTTCATGTTATAATCCTGCCAATTTCGTAGTCGATTAATACTTCAAGCAGTTGTATGAGCTGAATGTTTGAAAATGTTTGGTAACCGTTTTATAATCATGAAGCACAAAGTAAAGATTTGGAACGTTTCATGCTTTTAATTTCCTCTCCAAAAACAATTTAAACCTCTTCTTTCATGAGCCACTGGGTTCAGAAATACTTCAAGACTTCTTTAGCGCTTTCAGGCCCATTAGCTTTGCTATGGAGAGAGGAAATTTGCAACGAATTCACGAAAGAACGAGCTAATGTGTGCATCACATGACTTCCTTTTACTCCAATTTAATGTCATTCCCCCATTATTGGCATTTTTAAAGTGATTCAATAGTTTGCTCTCTAAATATCACCAACAGTGACCAAATTGAACCAGATTAAAAAAATTGGCAAATTTGTCGCCAAAAGACTGGCGATATCTCGCCAAGTGTACGCCAAATTATAACACCACTTGAGTTTGCATCGAAAACAATGATTTCCCCCCAAAAAGGAGTAAAAGACCCCTTTAGAAACACCCGAATGCAACCAAAAGGGGAGGTGCACAACTAGACTCCACTAGGAGTCTACATACCAAATTTCAACTTTCTAGGACATACTGGTCTTGAGTAAGGCACCATACATACGCACATCCACACATACACACATACATACGTACATACAGACGTCACGAGAAAATTCGTTGTAATTAACTCGGGGGTCGTCAAAATGGATATTTCGCGTGTCTATGTGTTCTTAGGCATCCAAGTGTGGTCGAGTCGAAAAAAAAACTCAACATTCATTCGGGGGTGAGTAAAATGGAAATTAAGGTCGATTTTTGTGTGAAAATATTTTCGCGAATACAATACTTCCTTTATTGTAAAAGAAAGTAAAAACAGTATATATTTGAAAAAGTAACATTATTCTTCTTATTACTTATATTAAGGTTGTGATGTATCAATAACATGAAAAATATATATAAATTAGGGTAAATGACTAAATATGGCCATGTTTAGGGTTTTTTTTTTAAATAGTGTTTGCATTGTTGTTGAACTGTGATGTTGTGGTTCTAGTTAATGAAAAAAAATAATTCTCACGAAGTCAGAACTTAGAAATTGCACTTTTAAAGCTGGGAAATCAGGAGTGCTGCTCCTCCCCCAAGAGTAATGGTGCATCCTCCTCAAACGCTACAGAATAAGAATATCCCAGAAAACATCCTCTCCCCCAAAAAATTTTCAATAACGCAATCAGCGCCATCTTCGTGGACACCCCTGTAAAATGGATTAGAACTCAGAAAATACATTTGAGAAATTTTATCTTTATCAGATCTGCTATTATAATATGACAATTTACCTCAATAATTAGTTTATTTAGAAATGTGTCACTGGATGAGTACTAAGTTTGCCAATGTCTCATTAGCAGAGCAATTTGGCAGGTATCAAACAGTTTGTGGCTTGCTGCCAAATCTTTCATTTCCTAAGCCTATTTAGAGCTAGATCCTCCCTCCTTTTGTGTATGTAAAAGGAACTGCTATTGGACGTTTTGAATTTTATGGCCTCATGGGGTCGTTTCCAAAATTTTAAAAGTATTTTTTTCTGAAAGAACATGCTTAAAAACATAGGATTTGACCATTTTTTAAACAATATATTTAAGTTTAATATTTTTAAAAAAATACTTAAATTGGTGCGCTTTCATTGTTTACATTTCTATCGTGTGACATTACAAATGATGAAATGCCATTCAATGTTGACATTCACAGAACAAAATATTTAATTCGCATCTTTACTCACGTGTATTGGCAACGATATGGTTGATAACAAGCGTAGAGCGAAATTTTAATTCGCTGCATAACGTGGAAACGTAGTAGAAAGATGCGCCAAATTGCGTCATTTGTGACGTCATAAAGACCACGCCTTGTTTGAAAAATCGGACATTTTAAAAAATTAATTTAAAAAAAAACTGTTGGGAAAATGAAAGTATTTTCTGGGTCCATGTATTTTTTTTTTTTCGAGCAATCACGATTGCTTATTGTTCTCACTTGACCGTTTTTGGCGTCCGTGCCTTTTTCAGCTTGGACCAGGCCTGCAGCACCACCGGCGGCGGCGCGGCTGGTCCTGAGCACTGTCCCCCAAAATCCACTTTTGCTGGGCGGTGGCGTCCATGTCCCACACACACGAACGCCTACACACACACACACGAACGCCTACACACACACACGAACGCCTACACACACACACGAACGCCTACACACACACACACGAACGCCTACACACACACACGAACGCCTACACACACACACGAACGCCTACACACACACACACGAACGCCTACACACACACACGAACGCCTACACACACACACGAACGCCTACACACACACACGAACGCCTACACACACACACGAACGCCTACACACACACACGAACGCCTACACACACACACGAACGCCTACACACACACACGAACGCCTACACACACACACGAACGCCTACACACACACGAACGCCTACACACACACACGAACGCCTACACACACACACACGAACGCCTACACACACACACGAACGCCTATACACACACACACACGAACGCCTACACACACACACACGAACGCCTACACACACACACACGAACGCCTACACACACACACACACGAACGCCTACACACACACACGAACGCCTACACACACACACGAATGCCTACACACACACACGAACGCCTACACACACACACACGAACGCCTACACACACACACACGAACGCCTACACACACACACACGAACGCCTACACACACACACACGAACGCCTACACACACACACACGAACACCTATACGCACACGCACGTACACAACACTCACTCACACACATGCATACATACACTTACGCACCCACACACATGCGCCTACACAAACACACACGCTCGTGATTGCGAAAAACATAATTTGAATTCAAGATGCCAAAAATTCAAATTAATTTTTTTTTTTTTTGCTCTTTCTATCGATTTCAATGACTAAATGTAATATTTTTGACTGAAGGAAACCATCCCGTTATAGATAAAAAAAATTTCAGTTAATGTCACATAGTCGGAACGTACAATGTTAACTTTATAAGACTTAATGTGGTAAATTTTAATCTTTTATATGTTACTAGCAAAAATACCCGGCGTTGCCTGGGTTAGCAATAGTTATCAGAAACAATCGTTACTTGCATTTGTTTTCTGTTTTAAGTGAAAGAACTTAAAACACACCTTTTTGACGTGACTTAAAATCTAGATTCTTCTTTCCTCATAAAACTAAAGTAGCAATAAGTAAAAAGAGCAAAATAGTATTCATTTAGAAACGAAAACACGAAACTCAAGTGTATACAAATTTGAAGAATTTCCGAAATATGAAATTAAACTTCAGATGTTTAAAAAGATTCATCATTAATACTTATTTATTTTTTTTTTTACATTGAGTCTTACCTTCTCTGTATGTCTATTGAAGAATGAACTGTTTAAAAAAATGTAGCCGCACGCCCGTGATCCCCTTAAACTTGCTTTAGTTATTTTGGAAAATCTCAATTATTGTGGGTTCTAGGTGCGTTCTTGAGTTATGCGAGATACATACACACATACGCACATACATACGTACATACGGACGTCACGAGAAAATTCGTTGTGATTAACTCGCGGGTCGTCAAAATGGATATTTCGGGTGTCTGTAGGTTCCTAGGCATATATCCACGTGTGGTCGGGTTTAAAAAAAAAAAACTCAACATTCATTCGGGGGTGAGAAAAATGGAAATTAAGGTCGATTTTTGAGTGAAAATTTTTTCGCGAATACAGTACTTCCTTTTTTGTAAAAAGAAGCAAAAAAACTCTTGAAGAGCACTTCTTCCCCGGGTTTCAAACTAACTTATACCAACTTGCACAGCTATAAGTGTTAAGGGGCTCCTGAGCATTAAAAACTGCAGTTGGGTACGTTTGGAAAGTAGTTTTCAAATTTATGGTCTCTAATAACATTTTGCGCTTTAGTTCCATGTTTGAACTGAATTTAGAGAAGAACTTTCGCAAAAATAGAAACTCTTATACCTGCTGTTCTAATTAATTGAGAAAAATGGAACAAACTTAGCCTGATGCAGAAAAAAAAAGCTCATTTGAGTGACATGTAATATTAAGGGGTGTGGAAAATTTTTCATCCTTTTAATACTAAATTTTAGCTTTAAAAATTTAATTACCAAAAGGTAAATAAAAAATTTGAGGAGAACAAAAACCGCTTCGTGGTGCAAACATCCGTAACTCGAAGATATTTTGACTTAGATTTCATGGCTGTAGGTGCTTTGGGATCTCTTGAACGCTGGCCCGTCACAGACATCATTTCATAATTTCTTTGAAGTTATTTTTTTGAATGCATAGAGAAAACACATGGAATGAATAAAGGGGAAAAGTTTCTTTACAAGAATCGAATTACAAGGCAAAACCAAAACAAACTAAAAAATTTGTACTTTCAATTTTTTTAAATATTTTATACACAGGTAAATTAACTTAATTTCAAAAGTTTATACGACATTGAAAAGTACATGAAGTCAAATGAAAATATATTTCAAATTTTAGCTGTAGTAAAAGATTTTAAAACACCTGTTACTGAAATAAAAGAAGTTTTGTATCTATACATCATGTTATATTAACAAACAACTCTCTAATTCTAACTTTAATGAACACTTACCCCAACTTCTAGCAATGCTTTAAAGTTCAAATGGCACCGAAAAGTAACAACGAAATTCTCGAAGAGCCATTGTTCTACGAATGAAATAAAACTTTGCACATTAAAGGTACTTATTCTACTGTCGTGTAGGATTACTATAAGTATCGCTTTTACTTTGCTTAGTGCATTTATTTCTTTTGAAATTCTCTACGACCAAATTCATTGTGCCCCTTTTTATCTCATCTAGGGTTCGTTTTATTAGAATTTCTGTTGGTAGCATTCTGTAATTTAATTAGATAAAAGCCATGCCTACGTAATTGTTTTATCAGATTTTCGTTTAGAAAAATGGAAAAGATTTTGTTTTCATACGTGAAGTTGACAGACGGTACTTTTGTTTCAGCGGAAAAATAAGTTTTTTTTTTTTTTCAGCTTAATTTCTTTTACACAGAATAAATAATTTCTTCTGTATTGGGTTTAGTTCGATTCAAATCTTGCTTAAGCTAAACATTCGAAATAGAATTACATCAATTACGAACGAAAAACCAATTTTTTGAATGAATTTCAGACAGCCATTTTCTAAATTTATTTAATTTTCTTTTCATTTTTGCATTGAGAAAAGTTCTTTGAGGAAATGTATTTAAAAAAAAACATTCTTTAAGTTAGATGACTTCCCATACTCAACAGTTTAAGCAATAATATGCTGCACCTGATTCCACCATAATTAGCTTAAGTTAAGAGAATAATTAAATTTAAAGTTCACTTTTAAATTGTATTAATTGAAAGGAGAGCGCATCAATCTAAAATGAGTGAACCAAGAGGGCAAATGGCATTCTTCGCAGAACATCGATTACAATGTCACTTCGTAGCTCAGCTCATAAGTATTCATCAGTAGATAATTGCCTTCAGCGTGATTCTGTAAATAGTACCTTTTGGAAAAACTGATGAAACGTGTTGAAACTAGTGATGTGCCGAATCGTTAAAAAACAGATCCGCGGATACGGATACGGATCATTAGTTTCAAGATCAGCGGATACGGATCCGGATCATTAGTTTCAAGATCCGCCGATACGGATACGGATCTCAAAATTGTTTTGACCAATTCAACTACCCAAGTTCAAAATTTATAACGGAAAGTATTCCCGTCATAATAATAACACTGTTTCTTCAAAAAATGTCATCTACGGCGAAAATATAATAAAGACTAAGATTTACTCTTTGAAGAAATCTCCGTTAAAATTGAGGGAGAGTTGGAAGGAATGGGTCAGCGCTGCATTAATGCTTAAATAGAATTGAAAAATTATTTCTAGCTTGCTCGGTAGATGTAGGATACAGGAGCAAAGCTGCTACTGGATAGGATAGAAATAATTTTTCGCACTTTATTTCAGCATAAATGCAGCGCTGACCCATTCCACCCATATTACTCCAACCGACGAAATAATAGAGCCGGGAACACCTTTACAAACAGTAAATAGAGAATTCTGTCTCACTTTTTTTGAAGGATGTCGAGAAAAACCAAAATGAAGAATAACAGAAACCCCAAATCAATAACAAAAACTAATATAAACTAAATATTAAAAAAAAAAAAAAAAAAACAAGCCTTGGAGGGCCGTTGGCGTCTGAAGTGATACCTCATAATTTAAATAGGGAATAAAATCTAATTTAAACGGAATTTAAGAGTCTTTTATTCAAATATTTAAGAATTTTTAGAATAGAAAAGATCCGTTTAAGATCCGTCAAAAAAGTAACAAATACGGATGCGGATGCAGATCTTTATTTTTCCTCGGATATCTACGGATACGGATATCCGGAACATCACTAGTTGAAACAATAATTTAATACAACTTATTAAAAATATGTGATTTCTTTTTCCAGTGCTGAGGGTCCGTGACGCTGTGCCAATTGTGATGGGTGCCAACATCGGTACTTCAGTTACTAATACGATAGTGTCTCTGGGCCAGGCTTCCGACCGCAGAGAATTTCGGAGGGCATTCGCTGCAGCCACCATCCACGATATGTTCAACTGGCTGGCAGTCATTGTCCTGCTACCCTTGGAAGTAGCGACAGGTAGGTCTAAACTGCGTTCAGCACCAGATGGTTGTAATTCTAATGGTATATTCAATGCTCATTTCTATCACCCCATGAGTAACTTTAGATAACTCGTCTTCAAAATGTTGAAGACAAAGATGTGTGATTGTTGGAAAGTATGACAACACAATGTTCCATTACTTCAGAGTAAGTGTGCAGTGTAGATAATGGCCTTGAATTTAAAAAATAGAAGCATAACTACATTCCGGGCTTTTAGGCCGTGGTCCATCCATGGATGTTTCTGGCTAACGGTTTACCAATACATCTTAGTCTTCTTCCGAGTATGAGTAGATTCAAAAGAGATTTTTCTGCTTTAAGTTCTAAATAAGTCCCGATCTTAATCCTAATTGGAGAAAGCACCAAGCTCAGATTTGCTGTTACTGGTTCTGATGGGTGGATCTTCTCTACTCTTCAGAGCGCATCTGATTTGCTAACTTGGAATTTAAATGATATCTTATTGGTGCAGCCTGAAGCGTGTATCTGGTACAATTTTGGATAACCTATAGGCTACAATCCGGAAAACTAGTCATATTATTACCGCCGGTCGTGGAAGTCTGATATTGTTCTTATGCTATTTAAAAATAGTGTTTATTCGTAGTGCAGTTACTTAGTCATTTAACTTCTTCGCTCGTTGAATTTATTTTCCAATTCTCCCGCAGGCTACCTCGAGAAGCTGACAGAGGCCATCATGGCATCTGGTAACTGGCATCATGTGGAAGGTGCTCAGAAGAAAGCCTTCTTGCAGAGACTCACCAAACCTATCACGTCGCTGGTAGTGCAGGTGCGTGTAGAGAACCTGGTTTATTAATTTCAACTCTAAAACAACCATTCTCCGAAATTTATGAAAAAATATTTTTCGAAGGAAAAAGGTACATTTGCCTTGAACCATGCAATACTATTTTTAGTGTTTTCTTTCTCTTTAATTTTTTCAAGTGCCCTTAATCTCTCTCTCCGTTTCATATCTCCTATTTGTCAAGCTTAGGCTTTTCACAATAATTTGACGAAGCATAACATGTTCTGTAAATTTTACAACATGTGAACGACGTCATGAATACAGTGAAATCTCAATACAATGAATACCGATACAACGAAATATCCGCTTTAACAAGTTAAATTTACCGTCCCGGTTGAATTTCCATTACAATGCTTGAATTCCGTTGCAACAAAATTTCTGCTACAACGAGCATTATTTGCCATCTCTTGAAGTTCGTTGCAACGGGATTTCACTGTATATTTTGGTTCACTTATAACATTCAATTTCTTTGCACATAAAATAGCAATATGAGACGTCGGAAGAATTAAACGCCGCACAGGTGGGGCGAAAACGACAAAAACCGCTTAAAAGGGTAATTTTTTTATATATATATTCAACCAATTGCGGATTAATATATTGGCACAGGCCTATATCTTAGGCAACCAGAACTGGAATTTTAGAGCCTTTCATCCACTACAAAGCTAAAGATAGACTTTAGAAGGTGAAGAACCATGAATGAAGGGGATTTTAAAAAATGTTTTGAAGCAATCTGTATATCTTTTTCCTTATTAATGGCGAGTATATTTAGTTTCTCTAGAGTCCGACGATAGTAAAAGAACAAAAAAAAAAAAAAAACAATAGAATATTCAAACAAATAATTGGTTTTGATCAGCACAGAAAACTGGGGAATTCAAAGTTATTTTTTTCAAAACGCTCTACAAAAAAATGTCCTGTTATGTCCTCTTATAAATTAATATTAATTAGTCATCAATGGTTTGTAGAAGGACCCTGAAAAGGAATTAGCTGCGTAGACCAGCGAACTTTGGACTTAGAGCCCAAACAAATCGAGAAAAATCCATTATAACATGCCTGAGTAAACAAACAAGCGAGAGAGGTTTAAAAACACTTTTAAGCGCTTTTTGACGCTTTTTTGTTGGCACGGAGCGCCCACAGTGCCCCGTGTTGAAAAATGAATGTAAAAGTTATAGGTACACACGAGTATAGATATGTAATGAGGTTTAAATGATCGCAGAATTAATTACCCAAGTGACGTTATTTTTATGAATTATCTGTATTGAATGGAAAATAAATTCTTTTGATGCAATGATAAAATGAATGGCAGCAATGTCGAACGTGTTTTCCAAAACGGCGCCACTTTATGATTTGTGTATACAGCAGCACATTGCCTACTAAACTGTTGGTTCAGGCTTAACTGTGCTCTCCGCTTTGAGTTTTTATTGCGATGTTTTTTAATCCTTATGTAACTGAAGAGAAGCAATAAAATGTAGAGTTTTATCATAAATACCAAGCGCTTTTCTATTATTTTTTTTAACTGTTAGTACCAATTGAAAGAACTCGTGCAAAAAAAATGTTTTTCTACATTCCTTCATGAAGTGTATTTATACAAAAAAAAAGGTGATGATGTTCGAAGGAGTTGTATTGCATTATTTGTGATAATTATTACAGACGATTTTTTAAGAATGGAATCGTTTCCAAAATTTTAAAAGTATTTTTTTCTGAAAGTGCATGTTTAAAAACATAGGATCCGACCATTGTTTAAATAATTTATTTAAGTTTAATATTAAAAAAAAAAAATACTTTAATCGGTGCGCTTTCATTGTTTTCAAATCTTGCCGATGACATCACAAATGATGAAATGCCATTTAGTGTTGCCATTCACAAAGCAAAATATTTAATTCGCATCTTTACTCACGTGTATTGGCAACGATAAGGTTGATAGCAAGCGTAGAGCGCAATATTTGATTCGCTTGTTGATTATGATAACGTGGAACGTGCTAGAAAGATGCGCTAAAATGCATCATTTGTGACGTCATCAAGACCACGCCTTGATTGAAAAATCGGACATTTAAAATAAATAATTAAAAAATAACTGTTGAGAAAATGAAAATATTTTCTGGGTTTATGTTATTTTTTTTTTTTTTTTTTTTTTTTTTTTTTTTTTTTTTTTTTTTTTGCTCATTCTATCAGTTTCAGTGACTAAAAGTAGTACTTTTGACTGAAGGAAACAACCCCAATGTCTTGAATTTTCTAGGTTGTGATTTTTTTAAATACTCGGTGCTTTTCAATATTTTCACTCGAACTCTGAATGTAACACAAGGTTTTCATTCCGAATCCCAACTAACAACAATAATTATATTGGGTCATTCCATAGAAATGTCAACCTCAACCTCAGAAATTTTTTTTCCACAAAGCCTTAATTGTGACCTTTCATTTCATTCAACATACTTTCTAGTATATAAATCCAGTAACAGTTTGCAAAAATTTCCTTTGGTGTTTTTCTTCTGGCTCTAAACGTGCGAGGTTGTAGAAAAGTCTTAGCATGTGCAAAAAACATGCGTCTACGTTTTCTTGTGTAATGTAAAAATTTTTGCCAATTTTTAAAAGAACTATGTTTATTCTAAATTATTAGATGTTGACCCAATAAAATTGACTGTTCTTTTTGCATACATTATAAGATAAGTACTTTAATTAGTTTGGTTATTTCGCTGAAAATATTTACGTTACGTTAGTCGAGAAAATGTACTATTTTCTGCTTAAAAACGAAACCAGATGATTAAACCAAACAGCACTTTTTATTTTCTTACATCAGTGTCATATCTACTTAAAAAGTGCAAAATATTTATTTTAGTATTAGTAGATATAAAATAATTAGTGTGACTAACGTAACATTTGAGCTGTGACTAACGTAACAGTTTGCATGTGGCTAACGTAACATTTTAAAAATGACTGCTAATATTTAAATCTTATTTAATTTAATGTACATTTTCATGAACAGTTTTGAATATGTAGGCATTCTATATTGATTAAAAATTTAATGGGTGAAAAATATCAGTAATATTACATTGTAGAAATTCTGTTTACTTAGAAAAATACTTTTTAAAAGTCTTTAAAGAGATACATCCAATTTAAAGAATTATTTTTAAAAAAAATCTGAGTAAAGCAAAATGAGTATTTTGCTGAATGTGCATTCAACTCAAGAATCCAAGCTTAAAAATTAAGATAATAGAAATACAGTCTTAACAAAGGAGAACGTCTCTATTTTTTAGAAAATACATCTCCACCTATTAAAATGAAGTAATGGCTGCTTGTTGGAAAACATTTGAAGATGTTACATGATACAGTGACAATAAGCGCTGCTGCCATTATTTCAGAAAATGCAAGAATGATCATTTAGAAATTCAAGCATTTGCGGTGATATCTGGAATTTAAATGCATTCTGCAAAAACGTTCGAATATTTTTTTTTTTTTTTCAATATTACATTTTAATTCAAAAGGATGCACAACACTATTCGTTCGATGATTCAGTAAACTCTTAAAATTAATATGCCATTGAAAAGTACTAGGAGTTTCTTATGTCGATAACTAGTATATCTGCAGAATGCAAGAATTCGATGAAACTATCAACTTGCATAAGGTTAATTTTTTAAAAGAGAGATATTTAAGATTTAATCAGCCCAAAATGATGTTATTCAGTTTGTAAAAGCAGTTTTCTTTTTTTTATTTGTTTTTTTTCTTCTTCTTTTTTCTTTGCACATTCAAATTCAGTTAATTGAACTGAATCCTTCCATTCAATTTCCTACACTAATATAGAAAAAAAATAAAAAAAGAACCATAATGCAACTCTAAGAAGTTTCCTAAAAAGTGTAAAAGTAATATAAGAGCAAGAGAGTAATTACAAAAGGTTTTTTATATGCATTCATTGCTTGTTATTCGATGGTTACGTTAGTCACGTTACGTTAGTCACACATAGTTTTTCGTAAAAGTACCATTAAGGGGCAAAAAAGCTTCATCTGTAATAAACCTGTAGTACATTTTAAAAAATAGATTGTTTACCTCTTACAAATATATCGGCCAATTTTAAATGCCTGCGTAAGTTTCAGAAAAATTTGCCTCGTAACATAAGCATTGTTTCTCAGGGTTGCAAAAATGTTACGTTAGTCACGATGCCTTTTTTGGTGAAAAAACACCTGCCAGCACTTATTTTGCTTCAAATTCTTGGTAGAAATGTAAAATAGTCACCTTGTACATTTTAAGTCTGCATATTAAACCAAAACACATTTATTTTTACTCCCGGTGTAAGTAAAAAGAGTTTGAAAATCTGCTGCGAATGTTACGTTAGTCACTATGGAATGACCCTATTTTCTAAACAGAAAAAATTCAATGTACTAATGCTAATATATTTGTATGATTTTACAGAAATCAAGATTTTATCAAATCTGCTTACCTTCTAACATAATTAAAATAATAATTTAGTTTCTAACTGCATATAATTAACGCTAAAATTAAGACTAAAATCTTTTTGAGTTTTTAGAGCTATTCAATTATTTTTGTTGGATATAACCTCTAACAAGGTATGATGGGTGTACGGTACTCCAAAAGAGTTGACTGTATTGAACAATCCAATTCTGTTCGGTTCAGATCAATACAAGAATACATGCATGTGTTTCTGAACCAGAAGAAACTGTTCTTTCAGTATTATAATATAAAACTTTGCGAAAAAATTTATTTTATTGCTTTGAAGAAGGGGTTCGTTTGACTCTGGCGTGCTTGTAATTTCCATTTGAAGTTTAAGCAAAGTGACGTTGAGTTCATCATTGCTTAAAGAAGCAAAATTAATCCCTCACTATGTTGAATGTACAGTAGAGTCCCGAAAATCCGAGTCTTGAAAGTTCGAGATTCCGCTTAATCCGAGGTGCTTCATTTGTATTTTAAGTTATATGTTTAGTAGCTAAAAATTTGATTTCCATAAAATCTGAAAATTATAAAGCTTTTGCTACTGCAATATTTATTAACTACGTACAGTAAATAATAAAAGTACATTGAGATGTTGGTTTCAACAACATTTCCTACTTGGCCCAGAATATTCATTGATTACAAGATATAGATTAAGATATGCCTTGGAGATAATAACTTTATGCGTAAAATTGATATTGATTTGCCAATAAGAACATGTTAATATCCCATTAGGAGTATCCGATTGTAATCAAAACTGGAGGTGCACAACTTAACGCCACATAAGTTGCATATACGGGGAAATTGAAGCCTTCCTACAACTAACTAAACTTTTTTGGCGTAATACAAGGTACTGTCCAACCACGTATTGTATGGAATTTTCAAACATCCAGATAAGATGAATCTATCTGAATGAGTGGGGAAAGTAAAAATTTAATGCCAGTATTCCGCTCATTTGAATGAGACTCTGCTTCTGCAAAAGCTGGCTCGCTAAAAAAAAAAAAAAAAATAGATTCGTCCATTTCTGACTGTAAAAAGGATGTTCGTCTTTCCATGCAATCCGTGGTCAGACAGTATCTACGCACCGCCGCATATTGATGCAGATGTCAAGACAAAACTCGTCAAAATGGATTTGGGTGCAGTCAAAATGCATGTTTTGGTTGTCTTGAACACATAAATACATATGGATATCGAGGGTAAAAACAAGAATTAAAAGGAAATTGATGTCGAAATTTGAGTGATAAATTTTTCGTGAAGACAACTGTTCCTTTTCTTTATACAAAAAAGGAAAAGGTGCTCCTCCTTATGTCTTCCGAGTAGTAGTTCCGAATTTTCCGGATAATCCGAGTTTTCAGTAATTTGAGGTGAGGTGAGCCTCAATTACCTCGGATTCTCGAGACTGTACTGTATATACTTGCTTTTATTATTTCAGTTGGACAAGAAGACACTTGAAAATCTGGCGTCTGGCCAAGCTAATGAAACAGATGTCTCTCTTCTTAAAAGGTGTTCGAAGAATGAAACCGATTACCCTTGTAAGTATTTGCCATGGACTCTTAGTCATTAGGATTTCTCCTCTTAATTTTCAAGATCGTTTGTCCTTGTAATTTTCCCCGTAGTTATCAGGAACCCTAGTCATTCGGATTTCTCTCTCTAATCTTCAGGACACTTTGTCATTATGATTTCCCTAGTAGTTTTCAGGATTCTTAATCATTAAGGTTTTCTCTTTTGTCTTCAGGATCCTTAGTCAATAGGATATCTTTCCTTAGTTTTTAGTACCCTTTGTCATGATTTTCCCCGTAGTTTTCTGGACTCTTAGTCATTAGAATTTTTCCTCTTAGTTTTCAAGATCGTTTGTCCTTGTGATTTTCCCCGTAATTGTCAGGAACCTTAGTCATTCGTATTTCTCTCAATAATCTTCAGGACACTTTGTCACTATGATTACCCTAGTAGTTTTCTGGACTCTCAATCTTAACGGTTTTCCCCATGCATTAGGATCTTTTAAATTAGTTTATAAAACTCTATGATAGTACGTTTTTCCCTTCAATTTTCGAGACCCTTAATTATTAGGAGTTTTCGCCTTAGTTTTTTGGTCCCTTAGAAATTAGGATTGTCTCCTTTGTTTTTTTGGATTTTTAGCCATTAGAATTTCCCCTTAGTTCTTTGAACTTTAAGTCATTAAGATTTCCCCCTCAATTTTTAGGACCTTTAGTCATTAAGATTTCTCGTCTAAGCTCTTACGATCTTTTGTCATTAGAATTTTCCCGTTAAGTTTTTAGGATCTTTCGACACTTAAACCTTTTCTTTTGTGAGTTAGAATTTTTTCTTTATTTATAAGAATTTCTCCTGTGTGTTCTTCCATATTTCTCAGTATTTTTTAGTTTGCCATAACAGGTATCCCTTAGACATTCGAGCTTTTTTATATTTTTCAATTGATCAGCATTACTTATTCCTTACTTTTTGTAATTTTTTCCATAGCTTTTCAACCTTTAGTTACTACGATTTGTTTTTGGAAGTTAGATTTTGTTTCAGTTTCTTCCATTACAAGGATTTTTTCGAGGGTCATAAAATGTTTTACCCTCATTTCTTAGGTATTTTTCAGTTTTTCATGAAAATGTATCCCTGAGATTTCCTTTAGTGATTGCGATTTTTCAATTGAACAGTATTACTTTTCCTTTCCTTATCAGGCTTTCCTTCTTAGCTTTTTTTTTTTTTTTTTTTTTTTTTGAGCGTTAGTCATTTTCTTCCCTTAAAGGTTAGAATTGTTCAGTTACTGAATTTTTTCCCCGAGTCATTAAATGTGTTACCTCACTTCCATGCATTTTTCAGTTTGCCCATAAAAATGTATCTCTTTGATATTTAGCCTTTTTTCTCAGTCATTAAAATTTTTCAAATGGTCATGGTCACTATTAATTTCTTTTTACTTGTTAAGATTTCTCTTTTAGTCATTAAAACTTAATTCCCAGAAGTTTTTTTTTCTTTAGTTTCTTGGTATATATAGTTCTTAGAGTTTTTCTTTTATTAAGATTTCATTCTCAGTTATTTTCACAGAAAATAGTTTCCAATTTTTTGAGATTATTCTTTTAGTTGCAAGCAAATACTATATTTTTTGCTTTTGTCTTATGATTTTCCAGACAAGAAGAATGCATCTTCTCTACTAATAATAAAGCTGAAAGTCTCTCTGTCTGGATGTCGGGATTTCTCTCTGTCGAAATATCTGGATATCTGGATCCTCTCTGTCAGAATCTCTGTTACGCGCACAGCGCCTAGACCGTTAGGCCGATTTTCATGAAATTTCACACAAAATTAGTTTGTACTATGAGGGTGTGCACCTCGAAGCGATTTTTCGAAAATTCGATTTTGTTATTTTTCTATTCTAATTTTAAGAACATTTTACCGAGCAAATTATCACAACGTGGACGATTAAATTACCAAATTATCATAACGTGGAACCGTAACATGGGCGAGCAAATAGCCATAGGAAATTGGCGAGAAATTCATCATCCATTATTTGTAAATATACAGGCGAACCAAATGACCTTTAAATTTTCTACTACGGGCAAAGCCGTGCGGGTATCTCTAGTTTACAATACAAGAAGAAAGCGTTTGTCTGCGTCTTAATTTCTTAATTGTTCCGTTTTATTGCATTTGTCACCTCAATTTGGATTTTCCTCTCAATACTGAAGATTTTCCCCTCGATCATTAGATTTTCTTTTTTATTTATTTATTCTGATTTTTTTTCTTTGTCAAGATTTTTGCTGAAATCATGAGAATACCTCCTGATTTCTTTAAACCATTTTCTTTCACACTTTGGAATTTTCACTTCTGTTTCATTTTCCGTTATGAATTTCCTTTCAATCCTTAATTTTTTAAATTAAGTCATTAAACTTTTGTTTAATTCTTTGGAAATTTTCTTTCCTATTTGAACGTAAGAATTTTATTATGGTTATTTGGAATTATTATTATCCACTGAAACTTTTACTAAGTCTTAATATATTTTTTAAACTATTTAGCAAAGATTTCCTAAAAATATTATAGTTTTTTTTCACCTACGTTGCAATGATAATGCTTTGAGCTCATTGGCTCATTTATTATTGAGCTTGAGCTTTACCGCATATTTTATCCAAAGAAGCTTTATTTTGTGATCAATCAAACTAATCACTTAAATATAAAAAATTGCCACATGGAAAAGAAGTAACGGAACTGTATTACTATTTTTATCATTCGTGCAATATTATTTTAAAAATTGTCATTGATTGACTTTGGTAAGAATAGTTATAGAACTTTCTTCTTTTTTGTTGAATAATCTCCTAATAGCAGATGCATTCCTTATTTAGAGAACCTTTTTCACATAAATTTAATTTTGATCATTTTTCTCAAGATATTTTACCGCTGGGATCCGAAATTGGCTTTCTTACATCCCGAAAACAGCAACCAAGTGCATTAATAAATTGTTCCTTGCACCCACAAAATACGTGTTCGAAATATTTTTGAGTTTTGAAACTTGTATTTTATTAACGTAACTAGTGGTACTCGCACTGTTTTGCCCGTAGTGGAAAATTAAAAGGTCATTCGGTTCGCCCGTCATCCATTATCACAAATAATGGATGACGAATTTCTCTCCAATTGGCTTTGTTCCTTCGCTCTCCCATTCCACGTCATGATAATTTCGTAATTTACTCGTCCATCTTATGGTAATTTTGCTCCGGAAAATGTTCTTAAAATTTGAAATAGTAAAAGAACAAAATCGAATTTTCGAAAAAACGCTTCGAGGTGCACACCCCCATGTTACAAACTAACTGTGTGCCAAATTTAATAAAAATCGGCCGAACGGTCTAGGTGCTATGCGCGTCACAGAGATTCAGATATCCTACAGACATCCTCCAAACAGAGAGACCTTAAGCTCTATTATTAGTAAAGATTACTAAATGTTTCCTCGTTATTGTTTCCAGACAAATTGAATGGTTGTGTATCTAATTTTTTAGTATTCCTTATTACTTCATTCTACAAAAAAAGAAAGTATTGTATTCGCCAAAACATTTTCACTCAAAAATCAACCTTAATTTCCATTTTACTCACCCCCGAATGAATATTGAGTTTTTTTTCTGACTCGACCACACATAGATAAGTGCCTAAAAACATATAGACACACGAAATATCCAAAATGACGATTCCCGATTTAATTACAATGAATCTTCTCGTGACGTCTGTATGTACGTATGCGTGTATGTGCGTATATGCGGATGTGCGTTTGTATGTCGCATAACTCAAGAACGGTAAGTCCTAGAAAGTTAAAATTTGGTACGTAGACTCCAAGTGGGGTCTAGTTGTGCAGCCTGGTTGCATTCCGATGTTTCTAAAGGGGTCTTTTGCCCCTTATTGAGGGTAAATCATTGTTAATTTCGATGTGAACTCAAATGGTGTTATAACTTGTCGGATACTTGGCGATATATCGCCAGTCTTTTGGTCGCCAAGTCGTTGCCAACTTGGCGACAAATTTGGCGATATTTAGAGAGTAAACTATTGAATCACATTAAAATTGCCAATAATGGGGAAATGACATTAAATTAGAGTAAAAGGAAGTCATGTGATGCACAGCTCGTTTCATCAGCTCGGTTAATAAAATATTGCATTGTTTCTATATCTTTTATCTTTTTTACCGACAGTTTCAATAGTATAAACTGACGAAAGTGCATTTTGAAGAAGTGCGATTAATAATTTCATGTTTTTCAATTCCTACCAGTAGCTCACAATCGTGTTTCTTGTTTGAATCTTGCAACTCAATTTTCAGCCACTTCCCGTGATCGAATTCTTTTGAAATTTGGAAGGCGACTTCAAACCCGATGAAAATGCAATATTCTGTAACCAAATTCATTAATTAACTATTAATTATCAGTTTATTCCTATTTTAATCAGCATTTTTACATAAATCCTGTAATATGAAAACGAAAGAGGCTCGCAAAAATTAGAACAAAATATCCGTAGAAACCCCTGATTTTTCTGCAGCAAGAAAAATTTGTTCCAATGTTCCAAGGTAATTAGAACGTGAATTAACACTCGACGTTAAATCCCGGTTATCACAAATTTTCCATTTCAACTGCGCTTGCGCTCGGACTTAGCTGATTTCAAAACTCTTGCTAAAATTAATTACAAACTTTTTTAATTTGTTAATGAATATGAGATGGCAACAGATAAAAATTAGAAATCGCAAAGCTTTCTCTGATTTAGAGTTTAGGCCTCGAGAAAGGTTGAGTTTTGCGTTTTAATTATTAATGGATTCGGAGTCTGATTTTTATATCAAAGACCCTTTTCAGGGCCAAATTTTTAAATACAAAGCCGAAACCTCAACCTAAATAAAAATGCATAATTGTAAGCTGTTTACGCCTAACGTAAAATATCCGCAAAAGACGGATTTCTGTTCTCATATTCCAATCATTTTTGAAGTACACAACATGTTTTACGGTCATGTTAAATAAATATTTTCAAATTAATAAATATTGAAGCGTCATTTTTCTCTTTACATTATAAAGATTATCAGTTATTCATATCCGTAGTTTCATATAATGTATCACGAAATGGCTGTGAAAATATTCTAATCGCATTCATTATATAAACAAGCAACACGTAATCTTGAATCAGAAAGCCCAAAAAGCTAAGTCCGCGCGCAAACGCAGTTGAAATGGCAAATTTGTGATAACCGGGATTTAACGTCTTATTGAATTAACTAATTTCATGCTAACATATAGGTAAGCCTTCATTTGGAAATTTATTGTTGATCACCGTCATTGTTGAACATTGCTTCCAGATTAGCATTGTTTCCAGCTTTTAAAGCAATATAAATATGATTTCCACACACGAGGTAAACTTGATCTCAATAGGAATTGACTTAAATTTCTTGCTTAATATGGAATTTAAACCATAAGTACCAAATCTTTAAATATTTTTTTTCGATTAAGGGCAACCTCACTATAAACGAGCTGATGTGTGCATCACATGACTTCCTTTTACTCCAGTTTAATGTCATTTTCTTATTTTTGGCAGTTTTGATATGATTCAATAGTTCACTCCCCAAATATCACCAATAGTGGCCAAATTGGAACCAGATTAAAAAGAAAAATAATTTTAAAAAATCGCCAAATTTGTCGCCAAGTTGGCGACCAAAAGACTGGTGATATATTGCCAAGTGTCCACCAAATTATAACACCACTTGAGTTTACATCGAAATTAACAATGATTTCCCCCCCCCCAAAAGGGGCAAAAGACCCCCTTTGGAGCATTCGAATGCAATCAAAAAGAGAGGTGCACAACTAGACCCCACTAGCAGTGTAAGTACCAAATTTCAACTTTCTAGGACATTCCGTTCTTGAATTATGCGACATACATACACACATACGCACATACATACGTACGTACAGACGTCACGAGAAAACTCGTTGTAATTAACTCGGGGATCGTCAAAATGGATATTTCGGGTGTTTGTACGTTCCTAGGCACATATCCACGCTTGGTCGGGTTGAAAAAAAACTCAACATTCATTTGGGGGTGAGCTAAATGGAAATTAAGACGAATTTTTGGGTGAAAATTTTTTCCCGAGTACAATACTTCCTTTTTTGTAAAAGGAAGTAAAAACTGCATTGAATGTAGTAGTCAAAATAAATAAATAAATAAATACATGTGCTTTGAATAAAATTTAGTAGTAGGTCTGGCAAGAATCCAGTGCACCATTTATTGACATCAATTTTACTCTATTCACGCAGTTTCCCTAACATGGTCAAGGTTATGATCCATTTTGTTTGGAGCTACGGAAATAGCTAAAAGAAAACAGACGGAACTTAAATCGATGACTCCATCAGAAAAGTTTGTTTCGCTATTTTGTTATTTATCGCTTGAATGAAGATCTTGGCACTGTGGAAAAAGGAAAAGGCTAGCCGAAACTATTTAATGTTATTTTCTTTTCATTTTCAGCAATGATAAATAATAGTTTGTTTACTTATAAATATATGATTCAAGGGAACAAGATTCAAGACCTATACACATGACCTTCCGTTTTGCGGAGAATTTTTTCGCATCGCTATTGATCGTTAAATTTCCTCCCGTTTCGTATCAGTTTATTTGCGCGAGATTAGATTTCCTGAATTACAATATTTTATTAATGACAATAGTTAAATACGCTACATCTCTACATAGTATAAAATGAAGTCTCCAAAAAGCGTTTGTTTGTTTGAACTCGCAAAACTCGAGAACTACCCGGCCGATTTTGCTGAAATTTTCACAGTTTGTTCCTTTAAGTCCTGAGAAGGTTTGCAGACCAGTTCGTTTTTTTATTCCAATTTAGGCCCAATTTTCACATAAATTCCCGAATATGGGGGTGAAAAATTACTCGCAAATAGTAATATTATATATCGTTGGAAAGGGAAGAATTTTCCTCGTTCTACGCAATTTGTTCCGATGCTCTAACTTTATTGAGGCGGGAGTTTTTTACGTTTTTAACTCGAATTTGTTTAGGCTTAGCTGAAATTTAGGCACTACTTTCTTCATTAAAGGAATCAATAAAAAGTGAAGGAATTGTCCTACAGTTTTCTTTTTGACAGCATTGGAAAAAGCGACCTTTTTAACTCCAGATCTAACTCGACCTATGGTCGAAAAAATAAGCTTTTATCTCAAAAGGAAAAAAAGTTACAAGCCTTTTAAAATCAAGTTTAAGAAATCTGGATTCCATTCAAATTGTGAACCATTTTCTTTTGCATTTTAATTCCTTAAACTTATTTTATTTTGTGTTTCCATGTTTACGCATTTTACATCCATCTTTCTGGATTTAATTTCTTAAAAGTATTTTAATATTTGTCGTCATTGTTTGGAAAGGAAATCATGATGGTTTTTTTTTATTTATTTTTTACGCTTGATTGTTGAATATACGTCACTTGACACATTTTTTTTTTCAAGGTAGACCGGGCAAAGCCTGGCAACGCAGTTAGTTAAAATTAAATTTCAAAATAGTTTGGTTAGTTGGTGTCATGTCCATGATTGAAGACACATTTATATGAAATTATGTGCAGATAAAACAAGCTTGGTGATGTTAATCTTTTCAAAATAGTATTGTCTGCTGAAGAAGAACCCTCCAATGTGAATCTCTGACCCCTCCCATGGGGGTCCCAGAGGATATCCCCACAGGGGGCATTACAAATTATTACAGCTGATGGTTATTACAGGTTACTGAGAAGGTTATTATAGATATTGCAGAGACTGTAAGATCCTGTACCGCCTCTATAAAATTTTGTGCGTAAATTTAAAAAATCAGAAACTATTATGTATAGTAATAAAGTTCAAGCATTCATAAATTAAGGAGGAAAGTCAAAATGAATGCCACAATCTCATAAGTGATCTACTCAAAATTCAAATAATATACAGGGTGTTTCAAAATGAATAGCGGGGTTTTAACATGTTGTAATATTTATTACACCAAACTTACAGCCACAAGTGATGTATCAAATGAAAGAGAAACTCAAACAGTTTTACAAAATAGCCTATATGTGTTCAATGTGAGCACCATTCGTCACTCGGCACACGTCAAGACGATATGCGAGTTCTTCCCAAACTCTAATGAGTGTCTCATTAGTAATTGCTGCAACAGCTGTTTCAATCCTGTTAATTAATTCGGGAAGGTCGGCTGGCAGTGGAGGCACATACACACGGACCTTAATAAACCCCCAAAAATAGAAATCACACGGCGTTAGGTCGGGTGACCGTGGAGGCCATGGGAAACAAGCCCCATCATTAGGCCCCTTACGGCCAATCCAGCCGTCGGGTACAGTTAGGTTAAGCCAATCGCGTACCCCATTATGCCAGTGAGGCGGCGCACCATCTTGCTGAAAGATGAAGTTTTTTGTAAAACACAAAACGCTTTCTTTTCTTTAGTCGCCATCTTTGCTACAAGCGCTTTCTAGTGGATTGCAGCAGAAACATTCCACGCGCATGCGCACTGATGCCAACAAACAAAACTGTTAGAGTTTCTCTTTCATTTAATATATCACTTGTGGCTGTAAGTTTGGTGTAATAAATATTATAACATGTTAAAACCCCGCTATTCATTTGAAACACCCTGTATATACATGAAGAAATAACATAATCATATTTTCAATGTACTCCTCACAAATATTTATAAGCACTCCTTTTTTTCTAATGGATACGTCAAATCTGAAAAGTATTCCTGCCAAACTTTGAATCGTTACTGTATGGATGCTGGCGATAGCAGGAGTGATACGGATTTTTAAAGTAGACAGAGTCGTTGGAATTGTAAGCACTTATACGCAATCCTTTAAATACTCCTACAGAAAAAATTCGCATGGCGTAGTATCTGGGGATCGTGGCACCGTGGTTACCTACTGTTAAAGTGGTGGCTCCCCAATTCAGCTAAAAAATGAATTTTAGTGTACCATTTTGTTACAGAAGTAGGCTTGTCGTATCATTTTGTAACTGTGACCAGGGGCGCCCCGAACTTAAATTTTTGAGAGCTTAAATTTTCAATTTGCCGAATAGAGCTCCAAAATTTTCCGGATGATAATAAATATTGCCAAAAAGAATTCCAAATTTCGGCGAATGATGATAATTTTGCCAAATGAAGCTCCAAATTTCACTGAATGGTTATAATTTTGCCGAATGATGATAATTTTGCCAAGACGTCTGACAACATTTGCTGAAAAAGGTAATTTTGGAAGGTCACGGTGACTTCCCATCGGGGAGCCCCTGACTGTGATAGAACCATATTTGGAACATATCGAGGTACTTTGGTTTTAGTAAAAGGAACGTATTGTAGCGCAACTGTTATGTATTACCTCTGAATGTATGTATATTTTAAAAGTACACTGTTAAAAAAAATCCTGAAATTTTACGGTGAAAGTTACTGGCATCCATGTTGCCAGTAACTTTTACTGTAAAATCCTCTTTTACTGTAAAATGTTGAAGCAGAATAAACGATAGTTAAAAAACGCAAAATGTGAATAGCAGGTTCGAGCTCGGGACCTTCGGATTGGCATGCGGCTTTGCTGCCCACCATACGAGTTGGGAAACATCAAGTGAGGGGAAATACGGTGTTATGTGCTTTTCACTGTAAGTCACGTGGTGTATCAATTGGCGCTGCAATCGTTTATTTTTCTCGGTACAATTTACTGTAATGATTTTCTGTACTGTAAACACTCCATTTTACAGTAATATTTACCATAAAAGTTTTCTGAATTTTTAACAGTGTATTTAGTATATGTATGAATGTATAAATTTCATTCATTTCTCAATTAACTGCTGACCACTACTTGCCCCGAAGCACGCATACGTAAATGATAACTTTGAAATTTTGTTGCTAGAACGCTGTTCTCTTCCATTTTGTTTGATGCAAAAGTAAAAGTCTCGCTGTTTTACAGGTGGTTATTTACTGGAAATGATCCCGTGGTCGGATTCTGCTTTGGGAGCACTTCTGCTGTTCTTCTCCCTGGTGTTGCTCTGCTCCTGCCTCGTCTCGATGGTGAAACTCCTACATTCCATGCTCGGCGGGCCCATTGCATCCCTCCTGAGACGCCTCATCAATGCCGAGCCGCCATTCCCATACAGCCTCGTCGTGGGGTATGCCGCGATGGCTCTCGGCTGCGCCATGACAGTTCTAGTACAGAGCAGCTCCGTCTTCACTTCAGCCCTCACGCCCCTCGCTGGAGTGGGGATCGTGTCTCTAGAGAGAATCTATCCTCTAACTCTCGGTTCCAACATTGGAACCACCACGACAGGCTTGTTGGCAGCCTTTGCAGCACCACCGGCGGCGCTCAAGGACACCCTGCAGATAGCATTCTGCCACCTGTTCTTCAACCTGACTGGTATTCTCCTGTTCTATCCCATCCCAGCCACGAGACTTCCTATACCTCTGGCGAAATTGCTGGGCTCTGTGACGGCCGAGTACAGGTGGTTTTCGATCCTATACCTCTTTATGATGTTTCTAGCTTTGCCAGCCACGGTTTTCGCTCTAAGCACGGCTGGACCCGTAGCTTTCGCTTCAGTCGGTGGACCAATTGTCTTGATCTTGGCCATTGTAGTTGCGATCAACGTTCTACAGCGGAAACGACCTTCCATCTTACCGCTAAAACTCAGAGACTGGTCCTTCTTGCCCATGTGGATGCATTCCTTGGATCCCCTGGACAGGGTTTTCGCCAAGGTTTGTTTCTGCTGCAAGAGCTTGCAAGACACGCGACGAGACGCACCCGCGCTAGGAATGGTTCCCAACCAATCGCAGATGAACATCCTCCAGCCATGTTCTACTTCTTCGTCTGTGTTGACCCTAAACTCAACTTGCGGACCTGAGTACCATACCATGAATGGATTCGAAAACTGCGCCTTCGGTAATTTGCCACCTAAGAGGAAATCGTCTGGCAACAACAATAACAATACCCTTGATAAGGATTGGGACTTTAGTGGTACAACTACCGCCTTGTGATGAATTTAACGCAGGACTTAGTTTTAGCAGCTTGTTTAATGCCGGTTTCACAGCAGCGGCGACAGCCACAAAATACGTCGATGTCCTCCTTGTTGCTATGGTGTCAAACTGACAACGACCGCGTTCTTATTTCATTTGACTCCACAACGGAATCAGCAAGGTCTTCTGGATGAGAGCCATTTTTAATATTGGAATGAATGGCTGCCAATCAGCAAGTGATTGACGACACAAGGGCGTGTCAATTAAACTGTGCAAAACCAAGGACGTGAGCACTGAATCTGTGGCAAAGATTTCGTCACTGTCGCAACCGATGTGCAACCAGTACGAGAGAGACTGAGAGAGACTATTTATTCCTTCCCACAATACTGAGACAATGAAACTGACATGAGCGTGAAGTTGAGACGGCCAATTCTCTTGTTCAACACACTGACTCATCCAAAAAATATAAAAAAATCTTTTCATGAAAGAAAGTGCCTGGTTGGGAAGTTTCATTGTCCTCTAATATTATGAACATTTGATCTCCTCAAAAAACTCTGGAAAAAAAACATGGGAATGAAAATTTCTTGAACTATACTCAATTCAGCGAGAGCTAATACAGGAAGTAAACAAAGAGGGTTACTACTTTCATGACTTACTCGCCTGATTGGCAATGCTGTTCGCATTGAAATCGCGGACATTTCACTTATCTGATTGGCACTGTTTTCAATCATCCCACCGCCAAACAGACGGCGGTAACGCCAATTGTCACGTTGCTTTGTTTACGTTCACTATCAGCTCTCGCTAAATGGACTATAATAGTTGCGTGTTTCACACAAAATGGCGAAACTGATGGATTATAATTTCATCGCTATTTTCATTCTAGAACTGATCTTTTGCGTTTAAGCTGGTTCTAAATGCATCCAACTACCATTAATAAGTCATCGCTACTTATTAACAATATTTTTTTCGACATACTTTAAAAATGCATTCCAAAAATCACCTAAAGTATTACTGAACAAAAAGTTTTCAATTTCAGCAAAATGTGAAGGCGACTTTTCGTTCGTTCCCATAATATGCGTGTAAAAAGTTGTAGATATTATTTTTGAGATCTCACATAATTGTTGATTTCAGTGCAAGATGGTTTATGTGTTGTGCCGTTAATTAATTAAGGATCAACTTCCTTGAAGGAAAATATTTTTAAAAGAAGACTGAAATGTTAAAATTTTAAGTTTTGTTAAATGTGGACGTTTATATTGCAATCCTGAATTCACAAACAAGGTTAGCAGGTGCTGAAGTGATTCAGGTTTTGTGTTTTCTTTCAAATGTATATATGATTATGTGAATATTCATTTGTATTTTTTCATTTTATGTATGAAAATTCATGAATACGTGTGGAAAGAGGAAAGAGTTTTAATCCAAAAGTTGCTACGTTACTTTATCTGATTTTGTATAAAGTATAGTTAAAATTTCAAAACGGTTTCATTGTTGTCTTGTTAGTCATTTTGAAATAAAATAATCGTTAAAGTAATTAAATACTCATATCTCCATACAAAGCAGAATTTCCTGTTTTATTTAAAGAGCCTTCCTCAAACTCAACAATTTTTTTTATATTAATCAAATGTTTAACGCGTGAACATTTTATTCAGTCACTTTATGTCTCAAACAATTTCTATCTTACGTTATTGCAGAAGGAATTTCTTTTTGCCTTGAAAAAATTCATTATTTTTCATGAATGTCTAAAAATCTAAAAGTCTAAAAATCGATGCACTTTTATGATCACAAACATTTACGAACATTTGGAAAATCAAGAAGCGTTTTAATGACCATCATTTTAAAATTGTTTTTTCATCTTCAAAAATATTCAATGTCGTAGAAGAAATGTTGTCTGGTTTATTTAAAAGGTATCAGCTGATAAAAATTTGGACATTAAATAAACTATGATAAAGGAAACTACATTAAGAAAATGTTTTTGCTACATCATCGGTGAAACTTATTGATAACGAATCCTACAGACTTTTGCTATTGAAGTTTGTTCATGTTTAAGTATCTGTTTCATTTTAAAAATTCAAAAAATTCTGAAAACTTTTGAATTTTGAAATATAAATGTTAACTGATAATTAATAAAAAAAAACCTCAATTCTTAGATTCTTATGTATTGGTTCAATTTAATGGTGAATTCGTTATTCAATAATGCGAGGAATGAGAAAACGGAAAATTTTTCTAGAACACATCAAACAAATCGTATAATTTAACAAGTTCAACTTTATTACGGTTACAGGCAATGACAGTTGCAATCACGTGTTTTAGAATTATAAGGAGTAAAATATAAGTTTTAAAAATCTGGTTATTTTTAATCTTTTTTTTTTATAGTTAGTATTATTTTAAGATTGATCGCTTACTTGTTTGTTACTTTGGAACGAAAAGCATATCGTGGTTGTTGAAAGAAAAAAAAAGTTTTTATTTATTTATTGTGAGCCGCTTTACATCCCAAACGAAATAAAATGCTTTTTGGTTCTTCAAAGCACGTGGCATGCAATTTTCTTTAAAAATATGTGCTTCATAACGTTATTGAAGCGTACAGCTGGTTCAAAAGTAATGTTTTGAAATTTCACTCGTTCAAGTTAAAAATATTCATAAAAAGCCTTCAAAAACCATTTGTTGGATTTGAGGTAGCTTAAAATCATATTAAAATTTCTTCAACTGCTATAATTAGCTAGTACTGTGGATGTTTGGTATAGCGCTACACACAAATGCTTTTTAGGTGCCCCGAAGTTATTTAGAATTAAAATACAACATATAAAAAATAGCATTAAATAAAATAGGTATTGTGTCTAGTTATATAAATAAAAATATACTTTGTTTGTTATTGTATTTTCTGAACATATTAATTTATATATTATTTTTAATTTTCATTAATGTGAAAGGTATATATAGCAGATCTATTTTGGTTTCAGCGAAATCTAGTACTTTAATTAATAGTTAGTCAGAGACTTAGCCTTTTAAATTTTCTTTTCTTGTGATGTAGTGCAAATGCTGATATATTCGAAGGGCTCGTCTTGTTACATTGAAAATCGTAAAATGAGAAGAACATCCGCAATGTTAACATGCAAATCATGTGAAAACATGGGTTTCTGAGTCAGAAGGAAATGGTTTCTGAAATGAAAAAAAAAAGCTAGGACTTATAAATTTAAAATTTAAAATATATACTTAGCATTTTCAATATAATTTTTACCCTTTAGTGGTATATATCAATAGCATTTAATTGTTACAACTTATTCTTTCAGAGACTTAAAATTAGCTGTTAGTGTGCGAATTATCAGTGTAAAATTGATTGTTCATTCTTATCCTTCACTGGGTCTAATAACCTCAAGATTATCGCCAAGTTTTTATTGGAATAATCATGCTTGCTAACATATCAAATCAAGCATAATTTGCTACTAACATGTTATTTGTAGCTACTATATTTTTGTTACACCAAAGCTGCAACTCTGTACAAATTCATCTAACACATAGCCTGTTGGCAAAAATTTTCGAAAATGTATTGGCGATTTATTGCGAAAATGGCTATGTAAAGAAATACAAACTACAATATTTGTCTTAATATTTTATTTGACCATTTCCATTACTGCTCCAATCCAAGAATATTAATGCTTGTATTATATTGTTACAAATTTAAAATAGCTTCTACTTAATTTTTTTCATCAGAAGACTAATTTTGAAACCCATCGATAAATTTTGGGAACGTTAATTAAATATAATGCTCCAAAAATTATGTTAATTGAATATGATGACATTTTACTAAAAAAGGACTCAGCTAGCAGTGTCGAGTTTAAAACCTAACCCCAAGAACATTGCCATTCCTAATATGTTAATACATAAGCATATGAGTATTGTTATGAACTCTACCCTCCCTTTGCTCAAGAAAAAAATTTGCTTGCCTCTCAATTCTAAAGATAAATAAAAATATGAATCTGTTGAGCATTTTCGCACGCAAATAGAAAGCACATTTATGCCATTCCACGATTATTTTTAACTAGTGGTACCCCCACGGCTTTGCCCGTAGTTGAAAATTAAAAGGTCATTCGGTTCGCCTGCATATTTACAAATAATAGATGACGAATTTTTCGCCAATTGGCTATGTTCATTCGCTCTCCCATTCCACGTCATGATAATTTTGCTCCGGAAAATGTCTTAAAATTTGAAATAGAAAAATAACAAAATCGAATTTTCGAAAAATTGCTTCGAGGTGCACACCCCCATGCTACAAACTAACTTTGGGCCAAATTTCATTAAAATTGGCCGAACGGTCTGGGCGCTATGCGCGTCACAGAGATCCAGACAGAGATGCTTTGAGCTTTATTATTAGTAAAGATGAAACATATGAGCCGTTACAAGCGGAACAAAATGGCGCCTTTTCCGTGTCATTGCCCATTTGTTTCATAAAGCTGATTATTATTATTGTTGTTTTCACAATCACAGCCGCATTTTAAAAACATCCTGATCCCTCGAAGACGATAAAAAGACAAACAATTTCAGACAGATTTTTCTAAGATTTAGTTTATTCCATAAATGCTCTATGACAAAGATCTTCAATTATTTTTGCTGAATTAGTAAAAGTGTGCAAACTTAAATTTCCTCTTGAATTAAAAAAAATGTTATGTAATTTCTTTTATGTTATATATGTCTGCTGGAAATATTTTTTATAGTTCGAATAACTTCCTCCTCAGCATTTGAATGAATTCTAGTATTAAACGCAAGTGTACTTCCTACGATAAAATAAACAGAGAACGAGAGAGACAGAGTTTTCAAATTTCTGAGCTATGACTGTGGTCTTACTTAAACATATTTTAATAGAATTTTTTTTATTTGTGATGTTGAAATGTGGTCAATGAAGATGAAAATGCTGAGTAGCAATGACAGAAATGAATAATTTCTGAAAAGTTCAGTAACTTTGAATTTTGAATGTATGTGTCATATAGGTGTGATTGTCTGTGAAATATAACTTGTGCACATCAACGGATGTATGTTCATACAGCAGAAAAAGGTATAAAGTAGGAAAGTAGATTTGCTGTGTCTTTGAACAAGAATGGTTTTGTACAGTTGCCAGCAGTAATATGTAAAAAAAAGGATTGACAAATATGTATCAAAAAAGCTGTCGGGCATAATTTCAAAAAAATAGGAGGAAAAAAAACAAGAAAAAAAGCTACCCCCCCCCCACACACACACGCACTACTTTTCCTAATCAATAAAAACAATAAATGTTTCTGTAAATTTTTTTAAAAAAATCTTTCTTAATGTCGTTTAATTAAATTTTAAAGTTACGCAATATTTACGAAGTCAAACTGATGTGAATGTTCAATTTTTAATTAACATTTACATCAGTTTGATTATGAATTAATGCTTATGTGCGTACTTGCGGCTCTTAAGAAGTAAAGAGAAGCTATCCTTAGACTCTATCTTTACAATGTCGGATAATATTCGCACAGTGATAGCCACCAGAGAAATGAGATTTTTAAATTTTTTCTTTCAATCTCCAGCAAGTAATTTGACTTTAGAAAATATCATTAAAGCCTTCTTCTATTTTTTTTTCAAACATAATATTTTTCCGTTTTGATCATACGCTTGCTGCAATATAATTAAGCGCAATATTTAAGCGTTTTTTTTTTTTTTTTTTACTCACCAAAAAATTTTATACTTACAGAACAACTTCAGTCGGAATTATGAAATATTTGACCAAAAATGTTGATATTTGGTACACTGTGTACTATGGTGAATGGTACCTTATAGACAAAATTTTGAGTTTGTAGGAGAAAAATTAAAAGAGTTATGGCACGTCCAATATTCCAAACTTATATTTTTGAAATCAATATTTCATCTACAAAAACGATGAAATACCGAACAAATTTCATTATAAAATGTTATACAATCAATTGTAAAGCATAATATAAGCGTTTGAAATGATTAATTAAAGATTATATATTTTAAAAAAATCAGGAAAAAAAACATCGCTTTTCAGATGAAAATCCATGGTTGGAAAAATGAGCCACTCTCCATCTCTCAATCCTTATATGTCAGTGTTGTCAATCCCAAAACGAAAAATTATTTCACAAATTATAATAAGCATAATGTAAAGAGTCAACTACAAAAAAAATTAACTAATTAAATCAATTATTAAATGATTAGCAGCTGTTTAAAGTGGTTGTCCGATATACCAGACACCAGGTCTGAAGGGGTTAAATGAAAAGTTTCTTGAATTTACGTTAAAGTCATGGTATTAAATCATTATTTGTGCTTTTTTTTTTGCTCGCTTTTGCATAACTTTGAAAATGACAACTTTGTTATTAATTGCAATTTATTAGGTTATTTTGAAAAAAAAAAGATACAATATTCTTGGCTATTTTGAGTCAGGTGGAATCATTCATTTAGCTTGCAATATGGATTCATTGGAGGGGTGGAGCAATTAATGCACAGAATGTTGCTCGCACAAATTATCACATGCGCTTCTGCTCAGCAACAACAAAGGTCAAAACAAATTGTACAACAAGATAACAGACTAAATATTTTCCCCCATTTTTACACAATTTATTTATTATCACACCACATGTATTGCGAACGATAACTGATTGTTAAGGGGTAACAGTACCTTTCGAACTTTTTTTTTAAATTTAAGTAAATTTTATATTTTTTTGAAACCATAATATGCATACTTATTTCGTAATCAATAATTTATTTTCAAAATTTAAAAATATTGACTACTATTTTTAAAAATTCAAAAAATTGGGGAAATTTTCACTTTTTTTAAAACCCCTAAGGCTTTTTTTGTTTTTGCACTAATTTAAAAAAAGTTTTTTGCCAAACCATCACTATAAACATCTCTAAAAATATGTGCATTCATTTCCTTACGAGTTTATTAGAAAATTTTCTGTGATCAATTATGTAAAAAATCAAAGTTTTTAAAAAAAAAAAAAACAAGGTTTGTAAAGGTTTAACATGCTCTAAACTTTTGAGTAATTTATAAAATGCTTATCCAATGCACAGTTTTGTCAAATATGTTATTCCAATTGCAAAAAGTATTACTTTAAAGCTGTATCTTTAATAGAAAAAAATCCTTAGGGATTCTAATGACATGAAAACACAAAAAAACCATCATCGAAAAAAAGCAATTTAAAGGGTTTTTTTTTTTTTTTTTTTTGCATAAGAAAACATAGTGAGCATGGTCTAAAACCACTCATAACTTTTTAAATATTTGAACTAAAGCAATGAAACTTTTCCCTGTGTTCAGAATATTTTTTTTTTACTTTCGAAATAAGCAATAAAATTTTTTTTGATCGTTTCATCATTTTTGAGGTACTTTAACCCCTTAATCGATTTAAACTTCGCGTTAAGTTCGGTACCCTAATGATTTATTCATGCATGCTTCTAGTATGTGTCGCACAAGAATGTACTGTGAACATGTAGTACTAACAAATTCCAAATTCACTTGAGATAGTCAACTTTAGGACAAAGAGCTGTTTGAAATAATTTTATGCGTAGAGTCCAAGCTTCATTGAAAATTTTGGTCGAGTAAAGGAGCAGAAAATCTTATTCTTTAAACTGAAGTTTGCTAAAAAAAAATATCTAATTGGAATGAAATGTTAAGAGGCAATTACTGGTGGCAACTGAAATTTCTATATTTAGAATACCCGATTGTTTAAAGCATATTTTATATTTATTCCGTCAGTATAAAGCAAGGAATTAAAGTGATGAATCCATGAAAAAATATAACTTGTTGCTTTTTAGAAAGTTTGTAAAGATAACCTACATTCCTTGCGTTCGACAAACCTCACCGGTCGACCGGTGAGTAACCGGTTACTAACCGCAGTGTTCTATCATCTGTCGGATACCTCACCGGTTACCATTTTAAGCTGTTGATTAGTTGATTGAAACAGGTGATCAGTATATGTCACGTGATCGATTAACCGGTAGCGACCGGTTGAGCTCGTCGAACGCAAGCATTAGTTATGATATTTAGGCAGCTACAATTTTATTCTAAATTTTCTTCAGTCATAAATCCGCTAGTATAATGATCTCTGAAATACAAATATCAAGTAATCAAAGTAAGATTATGTAGACTAGTTTCTCCGAAAAAGATGAGTCCCATTTAATGAAGGGTACTATATTTATCAAACTGAGACAATGTTCAAAGTAATTTTAAACTTAAATAGAAACTAATATATAAGATGTATTTTGAACTCAAGATTTGTTTTTAAATCTCCGCGGATTTTTATCATAATAAAGCTGTGGCATCTTTCGTTGAAAGTTTGTTTCAGAAAAAATTGTCGTCTTCGTACTAATCTTTTTAAGTGTTGTTTTGAAAATTCGTCACAAATAGTATTCTTCCACGAAAAAGTAGTGTTCTCCTTCAAAAGGCAAGTAGAGTAAATTGAAGAGCAAATGCTTGAAATACTCAAACTTTGTTGTTATCAAACGTATGTGTTATCAATTACCGGATAAAAAAAGAAATAAAAACTTTTTCCCGTAGAACATTAAGTAAACCGGCCTTTAAATTCAGATTGTTAGCGTAATCGTTTAAAGAAATTTTTTTGAAGAAATAACGAAAGATCAGATATTTAAAATCAGTAAACGTTCTGGAAATAATGATAAGTGTACGGCCCAAAGGTAATTTTTATGTATGTTCAATTTCCGCTTTTACAACTAACGCATCTAATTTTTAAAAATACTCCACTTCTGCTCTGTAACTATGTGCTTAATTTTTTTCATGGATTCATCAAATCTTAGTTCAAAAAAGGAGAATTAAATTTTGAAAATACATGGAGGATACTGAAAAGTTTGGATCTGCTTGAAAACGGCGTTAAAGAACAAAATAACGATAATTTCACACTTATATTTTTCCCAATAAGAACCTGAATCTAAATACTTTTTTTTAAATTATTATTTTTTCACATAAATCGAATTTCCCCCATTATCGTAATACGATAGTATTATAATCCTCTGCACGGAGTACAAATCCTCTTAAATTACAGTAAAATTAGCAGAAATGTCAAATAAGTATATCATTGTCGGTATTTTTATAACTATAATGTCTGAGACCATGAATTAATCAAGGGAATTCTTTCAATTTAGGCAATCTCCCCTTCTCCACCAGATCATAAGGATTACCTCAAAAATATTTTTTTTTTTTGGCTTTGAACATCTTTCTAAACATTTATTCATTTTTTATAACAATTTATTTATCACACCTTTTTGATCAAAGTGATTGATATTTTTATTACTTATTCTAATTCAGCTAAACCGAATGTGTTTACAGTTCAATCGTAAATCTAGTAAATGATTCTTATCCGATGAAAAACATTAAATATTTGAAGAAAATATTGTGCTATGCCTTTCTTACTTTACTAAGGAAATCTGAATAGATTTCAGGTGAAGTCACTTTGGAGAATGCCCAGCTTGGAAAATCAGTAACCAAGTTTACTCGTTGTTGGCTTCGCTGGCTTTCTGCAATTCCTGCAGAAACGTTTGCTATTTGGTCAACTATTCAGAGTTGAAACTATGACAAAATTTCAGGCTGATTCCTATTCGGTTTCATGTATGAAAGAAAAGCTTCGTACGTCAGCCCATGATGCTTTGCGGTCGTCATGTGACACGATGTATCATGAGGAAGACAACTATAATAATGTCCTGTGACCTGTTACATTATAATATGTAAAATTAAAAAAAAATTATGAAAAAACTACGATTAAAATTCTTGTTGAATAAAATTAGACACTTTTGTAAAGGTTGTTTTATAAAGGTTTTACGCTTTTATTTAACAACAGTTTTGATTATAACTTTTAGAATGAGAATGTAAAAACAATTATAAAATTAGTGAAAATTAAATTGTTTTATTTGGTAAATGGATCGTCGAAATTGGCTAAATAAAAGTAATCAAAATTAATTATCACTGTCAGACGATTCTAAAAAAAATAATAATAATAAATCGATAACCAAATTTGTATATAGTTGAACCGAGAAAAAAGTTGAAACCATAATTAGAAAAAGAAATCTATCAGCAAACGGTTATCTTGCCACTATTAGCCCTCTACCCTTTCTCCCCCGTAAGATATTATAAAAATTCACTAATTGGTTTCCTCCCTCCAAAAGCTCAATTTCAGTTACAGGACATTTTCGACCAATCGAACTGGTTTCTAATAAAGGAGACCTATTCAAACATAGCAACTTACAATGTGGTCGTTTCCAAAATTTTAAAAGTATTTTTTTCTGAAAGAGCATGCTTAAAAACATAGGATCTGACCATTTTTTAAAGAATTTATTTAAGTTAAATATTTTTAAAAAATTACTTAAATCGTTGTGCTTTCATTGCTTACACTTCTGTCGTGTGACATCACAAATGATGAAATGCCATTCAATGTTGCCGTTCACAGAACAAAATATTTAATTAGCATCTTCCACGTGCATTGGCAACGATATGGTTGGTAGCAAGCTTAGAGCGCAATTTTAATTCGCTGCTTGATTATCACAACGTGGAAACGTAGTGGAAAGATGCGCCATTTTGCATCATTTGCGACGTCATAACGACCACGCCTTGTTTGAAAAATCGGACATTTTAAAAAATTAATTAAAAAAAGCTATTCGGAAAATGAAAGTATTTTCTGGGTCCATGTATTTTTTTTTTCTCATTATATCCATTTCAATGACTAAAAGTAGTACTTTTGACTGAAGGAAACCACCCCATTTAAGAAGCTGTTCATTAAACTTAATCTATTGTGAATTTGGTTTTACACAAATGGATTATTTTTCCATGTAATAAGTCGATAAAATTATTAATTCTGAAAAAGATTTTCCTGTTATCACAGAATGCTTTGTAACTCTTATTTCCATTGCTCAGGCAGATCGAAACCTTTCTACATCCTGAGTTTCATTACATACATTTTTTTTATACATTATCAATGCCAATTTTTCTTTTCATACTTATTCATTCTGTAAATATTTGAGCGGTTAACTAAAAAGTGTTATCTGCAATCAAGGCAGTGCTTTTAGAAGCAACTTATTCAAAAGTTTTTTCTCTTGTATTCCACTTCAAGTAGTATCCCGTGATACATCAATAATTTTTCATATGCTGGAATGAAAAAAAATCTTAGACATTCCTTGGGTTGTGTGATCTTTCATTGTTTAAAAGTATTTATTTTAAAGGTGTTGTGACTGAAAACGCGGTTTTAATTCGTAAATGAATATATTGATGAGATGTGTGGATTTAATTATTGTTATAAATATTTATGTTGTTTTATAGAAAATAAAGGTAAATATATTTCCCGGTCTATGCTGTCTTTTTTTTTTTTCGAATATAAGTAATGATTATCATTTGAAAAAGTTCAATTAATCTACTTTTCTGCCAAAATCATGCACCTCAATTTTAACTTAATTGTGGGCCAGATTTACTGTACCTACATATCTTTTGGATATTACCTTTTGTATAAAACTCTGACACGCTCAAGCATTTCAAGAAGATGATTTTTTTTTTTTTTTTTGAGCAATCATGATTGCTTATTGTTCTCACTTGACTTTTTTTGGCGTGCTATGATTTTATTTTCCCCCCGCCTCCCTCTGCAGCACCACCGTCGACCGGCCTCACGATGCTGCTCCTCTAGCGAAAACCTTTTCCAGATTGCGTCCATATCCTACACGCATACATACACACACGCGTTTCTACACACATACACGCATACCCACACACACACATACACAAATATACACACACATACCCACACACTCATACCTGCACACAGACACAAACGCGCGCCTACACACACACACACATGCACACACACTCACACTCACACACATACACACACACTCACACTCACACACATACACACACACTCACACACATACACACACACTCACACACATACACACACGCCTACACACACTCACACACATACACACACATGCCTGCACACAGACACAAACACACACGCCTACATACACACATATCCACACACATGCCTGCACGCACGCAAAAAAACACGTGATTGTGAAAAACATAATTTGAATTAAAGATGTCAAAATTCAAATTATTTTCTTTTTTTCTGCAGGAAAAAAAAGGGTCTTTTCTTCTAGAAACTCAGCACTTGCAACTTAATTTTTGGTGCTCTTTTTTGCAAGTTTAACTTTCCATATTTAATTTCTCGTTTGATATCTATTTTTAAAGTTTGCTTAGCAAGCGATAGTTATATAAATAGTCGTCTGCAAAAAAGATTCGAAACTAGATTGACGGTATCAACCGTTACTAAAAAATTCGCCAAATAAATAAATAAAAAAATAAAATAAAGTAAAAGAAGGGGAAACCATCTACACATTAGTTGACACTTTTGAATGGAAAAGTACCGTTAAATCAAATTCCTTATTTTACTTTACAGAATCGAAAAAAAAAAAAAAAAAAACTACTACATTAATAATTTTCTTAGCTTTTATATTTTTTTCCTGTTTATCTATAATTTTTTTAATACTTTATTTTTTTAAACAGCATTCTAAAAAATTAGTCTCCTAAAAAATGACTAAATCCTACGTCTGCAGGTATACATTACGGCACAAAAAAAAATCTTTCCAGTATTGATTTTCACGTCTTTCAAATTACCAGCGAAAGCTTCTGAATTGATTGTTCGATTCTCCCAGACAGCGGGAAATTACATGTTGCTGTCTTGAATTTACTTTAGGCTGCACTCTATTTACTCATCATATCGAGTAGAATGCTTTGAGAAACAAATCTTTCAAAAGCGCTGGAATCCCAGCATCTTACGGGGATTAAAGTTGTTTTTCTTGCTACAAGCTGTCTCATGCAGTGAAACCTGATTTACAGAGAGGAAATTCCGGAAACTTGTTTCAAAAGCAAAGCGATTACGAGAATTGCTAGACATAAATATTTATTCAGAAGGTGTACTATTCTTAAAGAGAATTTTGTAATTTTCAGAAAATATTGATTAACCCCTTCAGTCGGAATTATGAAATACTTGACCAAAAATGTTTATATTTGGTACACAGTATACTATGGTAAAGGGTATCTTATAGACAAAATTTCAGGCTTGTAGGAGAAAAACTAAAAGAGGTATAACACGTCCAATATTCCGGACTTACATTTTTAAAATTAATGTTTCATATACACAAACGGTAAAACACCAAACAAACTTCATTATAAAAAAAGTTGTTTAAGCAATAATAAAACATAATGTAAGCGTTTGAAAAAATTAATTAAAATTATGTATTTATAAAAAATCAGGAAAAAAAACTCGCTTTTCGGAGAGAGTCCATGGTTGGAAAAATGAGCCACTCTCTATCTCCTAATCCTTATATGTCAGTGTTGTCAATCCCAAAACGAAAAATTATTTTACAGATTATAATAAGCAGAATGTAAAGAGTCAACTACAAAAAAAAAAAAATCAAGTACTTTAATCAATTATTAAATGATTAGCAACTGTTTAAAGTGTATGTCCGGTATACTGGACACCAGGTCTGAAGTGGTTAAAACTAATCGAAGAGGTATATTGTAAGAGTGGAATATTTTCAACGTAGATCTATTTCTAAACAACGAACTTTTTCTTAGCGTTTGAAGCTACTATGTACTGTCCGTTCTCGAAAGCAAAGATTACCACTCAGGACAGATTCCATTTCAAAAAGGGGTGATGGGTTGAGGATGGGCACTTTCCGCTCGCACTTGCTATCTCTGTCTTTTTCGACGCGACATTGGAAGATCTGTTGAACACTTTACTTTGCACTTTTAACTTCCGGGTTTCCCTTCCTATTTTGATAAAATCAGAGCGAACCTGACGCATGCGCAAATCGGCGCTAGGTCTCGGAAAACAAACAGTAAGAAAAACAAACAGTATAAGTAGCATATTTAAGTATCAAAAATAGTTAAACTAGTATCTAGAGGTATCAATTAATCGATAGGAACAGAGAAATGCAGCAATTTGAATTTCTCAGCGTACACTTTCCATTTTTGTTCGAATTTTTTTTTCTTTTTAAGTTTTAATCTCTTAACGTGCTTAGAGATTTAAATTTCAAAAAACCTTCATTTTTCATACAGTTTTGAAAAAAATTGAGAACACTTTTGGAGTGTGTGTTCTTTTAACTTTTTGTATGCTTCAAAAAAAAAGAAAAGACATGTTTGACAAAATGTAAACTCGTATGTATCATTTTAAAGTAGATTTAAGATCTTACTCAATAGATCGTGTTTGACTTAGGTCACATTGTTAATTCTGTTTATTCCGAACTCTGTATGTTATAGAAATTTTTTTAAAGCTTCTTTAAAGCATTTCGAAGTCAAAAATTCAAAAAATAAGTCTCTGCAAATATTAGTAGCCGCATTCTTAATTAAAACTACTTGTAAAATACATACACTGCTTCAACTCTCAACTAATCATTTTTATTTGAGCAGAGATTTTGGTTTTTAAGTATTTTTTTGTGTTACATTTCAATGGTGATGTATTCAAAGATATGGACATTTTTTGAGCAATCACGATTGCTTATTGTTCTCACTTCACAGTTTTGAATTCCTATGATTTTATTTCCCCCCCCCCCCACCTCAATCTGCAACACCACCATCGAACGGCCTCACGATGCTGCTCCTCTAGCGAAAACTGTCTCCAGGTTGCGTCACTTACTTGCCTACACGTACACATTCACCTAGACACACACAAACACATACACACACGCATACATACAGACACCTACACAAACACATACACACACCTACACATATACACAACTACCCACACATACACATACCCCCCCCCACACACACAAACGCACATACCCCTCCCCCCTCTCAAATACACACGGCTACACACACACACACACACACACACTCGTGATTGCGAAACACATAATTTGAATTCAAGATGTCAAAGTTCAAATTATTTTTTTTCTAAGTATTTTCTGTGATGTATTTCAACAATGGCGTATCCCTTTTAATGATTTATCCCCGTCCCAAACTTAAGATTTTTCTTTTTTTTTCACTCGAAAAAAAAACTAAAACTAAACATAACCTCCTACGGAATCCAAAACCATATGAATTTTTTTCTGGCTACGTCATTGTACTTTTGACTGTGTTAGCTTGAGTTTTGATACAATCTGATTTTTTTAACAAATATTGTTGAGAATAGGTTAATAAATAAAAGAAAAACTACTTATGTAGATGTTGGGGTAGAAAAAATCTACAATGTTTTATAACGAATCGAACAGGTGGAATGAAAGGGGTACAGCTATCACGACAATCTATATGGAGAGTTGCTGCTTTCATTATATATGTGCAAAATTTGTGCTAATTTATGTTTCAGAAAATAATGTTCTTCCAAACTGAAACGAATTTTTTAATTAAAAAGTTATCGCACAAAATGTAAGCAGATTATAAGCTCCCACCTTAATTTAAGATGAAATTTGTATTTTTTGAAGAAAATTAATTGAAAAGTATAAAATTTTCAGTCTATACAATTGAAATAAGAAACCGGATTTCATCCCACACAAAAATTTAACTTTAAAAATACCATAATTTTCGAAAATTCGAAAAAAAAAATGAACTGCTAAGGAAACGATTTTTTTTTTTTTTTTGAGCAATCACGATTGCTTATTGCTTTCATTTGACTGTTTTTGGCGTGCTATCATTTTATTTTACCACCGCCACCCTCCGCACCATCACCGTCGACCGGCTCCTCACGATGCTGCTCCTATAGCGAAAGCAGCCTCCAGGTTGCATCCATGTCCTACACACACGCGCAGACATACATAACTACACACACACACGCACACATACACAAACACATACACACAACTACCCACACATTCATGCCTGCACACAGACACAAACACACATGCCTACAAACACATACACATACCCCCTACACACAAATCCCCCACACACAAACACACACGCCTACATACACACACTCGTGATTGCGAAAAACATAATTTGAATTCAAGATGTCAAAATACAAATTAATTTTTCTTTTTTTTTTTTCTTCAGCAAAAATTTTTATTCATTCAAACAACCAAATAAATTAAATGTCCATGCCTTCAAATCAATAAGAGCATTTTGAGAAAGTTTACACGAAAATGGTGAGATCAATAAGATATCAAGTTTAGAAATATCTTGAAAAATATGAGTTCCGTTACTTTCACGAATAGAAATAGAAATATTCCAACTTATATTCATTCAATACTGACAGAACATCACATTTATTGATGCCTTCCATCTTCCAGAATTGATTTCCATGGAGACTTTTTGCCGCCTGAGTGGAAATAAACGGTCGCAATCAACAGGTCTCCGGCCCTCCGCTGTTATCTGCATCTAGGCGTCGATAATGACTTTATCGATAATCATACCTTAAAAATAGGCAAGGTTACAGCAAAATATCAAAATAAAGATTTCTTTGGCCGGGTACGCTTTGATCCATATGGCAGACTGCCCGGCTGGGTTAAATTCCATCCCGTGGAAATGGTCGTTATATTCTTTCTTTTGCCTGTGTCCCTTAGCAACATCATTAATGCGGCTGCGTTCCAAAACAGAACTATTTTTCAAGGCCAAATGGACTTTCTCTGCCTTCCTGGATCTGCTGTACTACTGCAGACTGATGTTTTTTTTTCTTCTGGTGTTTTCATTCGTGTACATAAAATAGAGTCATTCAGGGGAATTCGGAAATAAGTGGGTTATTTTTGCTTCACTTCATATTTTTTAGAAACTGCAGACGATCTGAAACAGTACTCTGCTACATAGTTACCATTTGGAAACTACTTTTAAATGCCGATTTGATGTCGTTGAAATCTCTCGTCCTTACATTGTATTGTTCTGTGAAACATCATAAATGACAGAAACTTTGTGATGCTATGCAACTACACTGTTTGACAATTGCTAAGGAACAATTACGTTTTTTGGCATAGTTAAGAATAGATAATGATTAAAGAAACAGAACGAAATATATACAGTGGCTCCCAAAAGTCTTCGTACACCTACGACTTTCAACGAAATAGGCCCCAATCCATTGGTTAGAATTAATATTTCGGAATAGGTATTTAATTATAGGATCTATGATCAACTTTTAACAAAACTACATGAAAAGTTTTTAAAAAATATTAAAATTTAATTTTTTAAAAATCAAAAACCAAAAAGTGCCGGAAATTTTATCTCACAAAAGTCTTTGTACACTTTATAAAATGTCTATGTATTATTGAATAATCTAACTTTTGATTAAGTTATTAATTAGTAGAATATCATAGAGTATTCATAACACCTTTTAAACGTCTGGGGTATTAAATAATAGATTTCATTCTTTTTCTTTCTTTTTTTTGCGTAATTTCTGAGTAAGTGTTCAACCACACTTCGAGTCTCACTGTTTCTAGCTCTATTTTCGTCTTAAAGTCCTATTTTCGTAATCTATCCTTCAGATATCTCTAAATACGTTACATAAAGTTAAAATCTGGAGATTGAGAGGGTATTTTCTAAACTTAAGGACAATTTTCGAGGCACTAGACGCAAACGTTGAAAACCGTGTGCTTCTTATCGTTATCTTGATAAAAAAAACAAAGTTGTTTCCAATAACCAAATTTTTGGCTAAGAGTTCAAAATTGGTTTTTAAAATATTTAAAGGAACAGCATGATTCATTATTTCATCAAAAATTTGCAAACTACCAAGTCCTGATGCTGATATGCACCCTCACGCTAGAACACCTCCACCGTCCTGAAAAACTGATCCAAATAAGTTCTTAAGATTAAGTTCCTAACTTTTTCTTCTACTTACAGTTATACAACAATTCAACCAAAAATGTTGAATTAATGTTTATCTGTAAGTAAGACATGATTCTAAAACGATTTTAGCTTATTTATCATTGATTTTGCGACGAAAAGCGTAATCTTTCTGTTTTATGCACGAATAAGAAAATTTCTGCGGGAAGAGGTCCCATTTATTCCAGCTAATCAGAGAACTTGGCGAACAATTTTAAGTGAAAATTAAATGTAAAATGTTTCATTTAACTCTGCAGAAACTTTTACAGCACTAAAATGTGTATTTTTCATAATTTTTTTAACTTTAAATCTCCGATCACGTTTTGTCAGCTTTGCCAGTTGACCTTTTCTTACCTTGTTTTCGGTCCGTTTCCTTTCTTTAAAGCATTTTATTAAGCACTTTACTATACAAACAAATAAATTAACTAATTTAGAGACATTTCAAACCAGTTTACCACTACTGTGGGGAAAAAATTCAAATTTTGAATGGTGTTTGCCGTTTTTTACGAATACCAGCATTTTTACAGTAATAAGCACAATATTAAGGAATAAATAAACGAAAAATTAATGCCAAATGACTTACAAGGGTCAACACAATGCAAAAATATTAATAAAACGACATATGATAATTTTAATCATAAATTTATTCGAAATTATTTTAGTGTACGATGACTTTTGTGGCGCGTTATTTCTCTGTCTCTGTTTTCTGACCCATTTCGAAAAAAAGATATATCAATATTTTGAAAAAACCAATGGGTTGTATTTTGAATGACATAGGAATGATGTGAAAAAATATTGGACTTCATATTCGAATTCAGTTTCGAGTTATTTTGGTTTTACTAAAAAATTTCAAAGTGTACGAACACTTTTGGGAGCCACTGTAGTTAGTAGGGAGGATGTGCCTTTATTATAAGTACAAAATAATAGATATTACTGCATCAATGAAGTAAAAACTTAAAAATAAAAAAATAATCCTACTTAGATGATTTTCATACAACCATAAAAAATGATCTAAGGTCAGAATGATGGAGACATGAGTACTTTAATATGATATATGATTACCAGGGACACTGATGAACAATTTACATCTGTTTTCCATACTCCCCACTAATTATTGAGGAGTGCTTGGGGATGTTTTCCCACTCCTCTCTCAATGCGGATTTGAGTTCTTGTACTGTTCTGGGAGGGACGGTTCTTCGCGCAACACGTTTGCCAAGAGCCTCCCAGGCAAGTTCAATTGGATTTAAGTCGGGGAAAGTAAGTAGGCCACTGCATACGGAGAATTTTTTCACTTTGCAGTGTGTCTGGCACTTCAATGCTCCATTGTGGCCGTGTATCGTCGTCCGTAAAGAGGAAGTCTGAACCTACTGCCCCCCTAAAAAGACGAACATGGTCCAGCATAACATATCTGCAATACATTTGCGACGTATCGCTTTCTTATTCAAAAATGTGAAGCGGTGTTCTGCCATTGTGCATGATGCCTGCCCACACCATGACGCCTGGGTCATACCGATCACGTTCGCAAACAAATTTTTGCGCGTAACGTGTTCCACGCTCTTTCTAAAGTAGTTGGTGACCAGAATCACTTGTCACACTGAAACGAGATTCGTCAGACAACATCACTCTAGACCAATTTTGATGATCCCACCAACATGTTCCTTACACCAGCGTTAATCTCTCTCGACGATGGCGTGGTTGAACTTGGATGCAACGTACGGGCTTCCTTGCTATAAACCGACATTATTTACTCGCCGTGAGATGGTTCTTGCCGAAACATGCGTACCGGTAGCGGTTGTTAGATTTGCAGTTATCTGTCCAAAAATGAAATTTCTGTTCCTTTTTGCCAAGAGGGCTACATAGCGATCCTCTGAAGTTGTGGTGTTCCTACCACGACCCCCGGCATGCTTTTGCAAAACTATCCACCTTCAGCGGTCGTCTTTAATCGGGACAAGGCACTTTTTTATACACCCATTGCAACAGTCACAGTGGTAACACTTTCACCACTGTGTTTTAAGTTTTTACTTCATTGATGCAGTAATATCTGTATTATTTTGTACTTATAATAAAGGCACATCCACCCTTTCACCAGCTTCCAGTCGTCTAATCGCTCGTCCACGATCGTAGATACTCAAATGATGTCTTGCTGACATTTTACTCTTAAGTATTTCAAGAACCAAACAGAATTTCAGACAAAAACCTTTTTTAACATCCAGCACTATTTTTGTTAAAAACCAAACAGCGTGAAATTTCGTACGAATCTTGAGCGTGTATGCACTGTTTTTCATACAGATAACGAGTCTTGATCTACCACGCCATCTGAACTGGAATTTGTTTCCATTGGCCAGGTGTGTGAGATACAAATTTGCATAAATCACTTGTTCCTTAGCAATTGTCAAGCAGTGTAGCATGTTGTGGCCATCACGAAACTTTCTTTTATATCTATCTTATGAATTCGTGTATCTAGCGTGTAATCGATCATGTAATCGTTACTACAAAATTCTGCTATTCGCAAAAGCGGGAAGATTTCGATATGGAAATTTGTGATCTCAATTCAATGCCGTTAATTTTTCGGCACCACTGCATCAGCGAGGATCCCTTTCCCCCAAAGTAATATTAACGTATTTCCATTTGAATACGTAAACAAATAAAAGAGAAATATCTATTTGCATATACACTGTAAAAAAATTCCGAAACGTTACTGGGCATTTCCGTGTTACGTTTTGGGATTTTAATAGTTTTTATCTACTTCCTGGAAAAATCAAGTTTCATCGCCAAAAAGTTTCCTCAATTGCTACACGTTGCACGAATGCAGACTTCGCACTGGTGTGAAAAATATTTTTAGCTCCCAGTTTAAAGATTAACTGAGAGTATTCATAAAGTGTATCGGCTTCAGTTCAATTACGGCTCGTCCATGCTAATTAAGCACCCAAAGGTAGCAAATAAGTATGGACTACGTAGCTTTGCAAGAATTGCAGGCGAGTAAGCTTCTCGTTACTTACTTGCAATTCTGGCGTAGCTTTGACCATGTTTGCAATAATGCTGTTAAAACTTCCTTGATAAATCAGGGAAAATGCCAAGCTAATTTATTATACCTTCCTAAGTTTACTCTATTTTTCCAGAGACACGACAGGCTTTTAACGGGAAGATTTCTGATTTTTTCAGGAAGCTTCCAGGATAATATCAGGAAGGTTACTGAATTTTAACGGAAAACGTTCCTGGATTTTGCAAGATATGATACTGGCAGAAAGTGTGCACATCAACTGCCCATTGTTTTCCAGGAACGTTTCTGAATAGTTTTTACAGTGTAGGGTTAGCATAAAACAAAAGAGTTACCAAAATAAAATTACTCACGCAAAAAATTGACGACCGTGCAAATTTCAGAATTGTCGAAACATCCCAGCAAAAGCAGAATCAAAGAGCGGAAGTTTAAAATATTTTTTTAAAGCCCAGCTTAAATTAAACATTTTATTTGTTAACAAATAAAATGATGGTAACTAGGGATTATAATACTGGATCAAAAATTCAATCCCGGTATTCAGTATTTAAAAATCGTGATACCGGAATACCAATATTAATACCGGTATTTGAAATTTCTCAAAAAATGCTTGAAAACATCTTGTTTCGTTGCCACATTTCATAATTTTGTACACAAATTGTATTATTTACTAGTGGTACCCGCACGGCTTTGCCCGTAATAGAAAAATTAAATGTCTTTTGGTTCGCCTGTATATTTACAAATAATGTATGGTGAACCTTCTCGTCAATTGACTAGTACCCATGTTACTGTTCCACGTTATGATAATTTCGTAATTTACTCGTCCATCTTATGATATTTTTGTTCTTAAAATTGGAATAGAAAAAGAACCACATCGAATTTTCGAAAAATCGCTTCGAGGTGCACACCCCCATGCTACAAACTAACTTTGTGACAAATTTCATGAAAATCGGCCGAACGGTCTAGGCGCTATGCGCGTCACAGAGATCCAAACATCCATACAGAGAGATTTTCAAGTTTGTTATTTAAAAAGAAAAGAAGAAAGATAAAGAAGTAAAGAAAAGAAAGATAATTTTCAGAACAAATTCTTTCACATTTTATTAAATTTCTGTGAAAAATAGGCTTGAAAATGGAATAGAAAAAGAACAAAATCGAATTTTCGAAAAATCGCTTCGAGGTGCACACCCATATGCTACAAACTAACTTTGTGCCAAATTTCATGAAAATCGGCCGAGCGGTCTAGGCGCTTTGCGCGTCAGAGATCCAGACATCATACAGACATCCAAACATCCTCCGGACAGAGAGACTTTCAGCTTTATTATTAGCAAAGATAAAGATGAAAACGTAATGTGAACAAATGTAAAATAAAGGAACAAATGTCATAATTAAAAAAAGATGGTAGTGAAAAACAATGTATCTATTGAATTGTCTCTAAGCCTGGAACTCATTTTAGTGCTCAACTTTCCTACTGTTGAAAATAATCTTTCTGAATTCATGCAAGTCGGTGGTACTGTTGACAATGCGCGATACACCTTCTCTAATTGTACAGAAGTCCTTCATCTTCAAATAATTCCGTCTCTTGTGTGTTATTTTTTGATAAATCGTTGTACGTGTGTATCTTTCGTATTGTGAACATTATTATTTTTTAAAATGTACAGCTGGTTGTAAATTTTTTTCGAAAGACGGCACTTTTTAAATACTAACATCATTTTATCTTGCGAAGGAGAGGTTTGTGATTGCTTTTTATTAGCCCTTTGGCTTGAAATTTAAGACTGAATTTGATCTTGTTGTTTTTTTTATTCGTTTTCGCTTTCTTTTCAAAATTCTTTACAATGGGGATGTTTCCTTTAGTCAGAAGTACTATTTTTAGTCACTGAAACTGGTAGGATAGGAAAAAGAAAAAAAAAAGAAAAATTAATTTGAACTTCGACATCTTGAATTCAAATTATGTTTTTCGCAATCACGAGTGTGTGTATGTAGGCGTGTGTGTTTGTGTTTGGGGGTATGTGTATGTGTGTGTAGGCATGTGTGTTTGTGTCTGTACGCTGGCATAAGTGTGTGGGTAGTTGTGTGTATGAATGGGTGTGTGGGGGGTATGTGTATGTGTGTGTAGGTGTCTGTATGTATGCGTGTGTATATGTGTTTGTATGTGTGTATGTGTTTGTGTATGTGTGTAGGTGTATGTGTGTACATGTTTGTGTGTGTGTATGTGTGCGTGTGTGTGTGGGTAGTTGTGTATGTATGCGCGTGTGTGTAGGACATGGATGCAGCCTGGAGACGGCCTCTTTCGCTATAGGAGCAGCATCGTGAGGAGCCGGTTGACGGTGATGGTGCGGAGGGTGGCGGTGGGAGAATAAAATGATATCACGCCAAAAACAGTCAAATGAAAGCAATAAGCAATCGTGATTGCTCAAAAAAGAATTTTTTTTTCTCCCAACATTTAATTTTAAATGTCTGATTTTTAAATCAAATTGCTTCATCGTATAAAGGATGCGCTAAAATTAAAAAATTGGAGCTAACCAGTACAGATGATAGGTCCACCTCTCCTCTGTCTTGGGGCAAAAAATGGTACTAGTAGAGCTGATAGGTGCTGCTAGACAGCATAAATCAGAAAATATTTTCATTGAAAGTTTACTTAGGGCAAAAACTTCAACGAGTTTTACTCAAAACTTGAAAATGTCCACTTACATCCTTTTGCTTCCCACTGCCTCATATGAGTAAAAAATTTCGTTCCATTTCATACCGTAGTTTTTTCTCCAGAAAGCCACAAAAAAGGGGGGGGGGGGTACGATCACACACGTACAGAGACAGACAAAGATTTTCCAAAAATGGTCAAAATGAAGTTAGCATACCTCACAACGTGCAAATCCGTCAAAATGCGAAATGTTCACGAATGCAATACTTTCTCCTATATAATTAATTACATATAGAAGAAAGTAATAAAAAAAGGTTAATTCATTTTAAACGATCTTATGATTATCTATATACTAGCTGCGTTGTCCGGCGTTACACGGTCTACCTCATAAATAAAAGTTGTATCAAGTGAAGCACGTTCAGCAACCAGGCTTGAAGAAGAAAAAAAGAAAAATACTTTAAATTTACTGTCAACGTGTAGAAAAGAGCAATTGTATGACTCACTAGTGGTACCCGCACGGCTTTGCCCGTAATAGAAAATTTTAAAAGTCTATTGGCTCACCTGTATATTTACAAATAATGTATGGTGAATTTTCTCGCTATTTGGCTTGTACCCATGTTACGACTCCACGTTATGATAATTTCGTATCTCGCCAATTGGCTTGTGCCCATGTCACGGTTCCACGTTATGATAATTTCGTAATTTACTCGTCCATCTTATGATAATTTTGTTCTTAAAATTGGAATAGAAAAAGAACCACATCGAATTTTCGAAAAATCGCTTCCAGTTGCACACCCCCATGCTACAAACTAACTTTGTGCCAAATTCCATGAAAATTGGCCTAACGGTCTAGGCGCTATGCGCGTCACAGAGATCCAGATATCCTACAGACATCCAGACATCCTCCGGACATCCAGACAGAGAGACTTTCAGCTTTATTATTAGTAAGTAAAGATAATTTAAATTTATAACAGTTTGAATTTTTAGGAGTCCAAAATTCAGTGAAAAAAGTTTTTGGTTTCTGGAAAAAAAACCGTAAGGGTAACGGGGCTTATCTCCCCCCCCCCTATTGGCGCGAAAAAAAACCTTGGTGATTTCCCGAGTCTCAAGAACCTCCGTGCTAAGTTAAATTGTGGATTTGCAAATTTCTGTTTAAAGTACGGAGTAAATGACCATTCAAATAAAGTGTACTCACATCCGACATTATGAAACTACAATATAATTTTAGTTTGGGGGACCTTTACCCTTCAAAATTTTTGATTTTCTGGAAAAATTATATGTTATGCACATATTAATTCTGAACAGTTTGATACCTTACTTATTACCATACGCCAAAAACTTTTCAAGTTATCGCAAAAATGCGTAACCTCTCAGAGATTTAGCCGGTTTCTCAGGTGCCGGTTTCTTCGGTTTTCTCGTTTTGCGCGCATGATATTTGGGAAAGTTTTTTATATATTTCCGTAAAACTTTTCATGCATGTTTATCTGGTATATTTTTATACTCTGAACCTAAATTTTAACTAAAAATGAAACTAAATATTAAAAAATATATATTTTTTGCCGAATATTTTGGAAATTTTGATAATAACTTATGAAATTTCAAAAAAATAAATAAATAATTTTTAAAAAAATAACTAAATTTAGGTTCACGTCATAAATATAAAACAGATAAACATACATTAAAAGTTTTACGGAAATATATAAGAAACTTTCTGAGATATTATGCGCGCAAAACGAGAAAACCGAAGAAATCGGCACCTGAGAAAAAGACAATTAAAGAGCTGCTGTTAACATATATTTCTGTGGGGAGAGGTTACGCATTTTTACGATAACTTGAAACGTTTTTTGTGTATGGTAATAAATAAGGTATCAAATTGTTCAGAATTAAAATATGCATAACATACATTTTTTTCCAGAAAGTCGAAAATTTTGAAGGTTAAAGGTCCTTAGACCCCTTCATTTCTGCTTGTAACTTTAAACACTCACGCCCCAACCCCCTGCTTCCCCCCCTCTTTTTTTCAACCAATATTTTATTAGTCCTGTTTGTTTTTTATTTTGGGGTATTGAACTCTCACTTGTGGTATTTTAATGTAGAGTAGGTGACGGAATGTTCAGACATTTCTCAGCAGGCAAAGAACGTTGCCGGAACTGTTTGTGCGCACGCGCGATCGATGCATCTCTCTCTCTCTCTCTCCACCTCCTCCCTCCCCCCCCCCCAGGTAGAAAGGTCGAAGTACCATTGATAGCTTTGCCACATTATCCTAACATAGAGAAGAGAAGTGATGTGATTGCGTCTTTAATGTCAAGGTGGATTAAGGGAGTTGTTCCACGTGCGAAAACGAAGATTAAAATGAATTGGATTTTGGATTCACCTGTTAAGTTCGAATTATTCAACACTGATGAAGAGATAAAATTCGGATATTGAACACAAAATCCGATTCTTTCAAAGGTTAATCTTACAATTACAACTTAGATTATTAAATTTTCATGTTTAATCAATTAATAAATACAAACAAATAAATCATACAAACATTTTTTAAACGCAATCATTAATTTCTCTTGGGAGTGTTGCTTTCCAAAACAGTCCTGCAGGGTAGCTCCCCCCCCCCCAATGAGAAAAATACCCCTCAAAACACACACACCCTAAAAATTTCAATGGTGCAGTCTGCGCCGTGATCCTCCCCCCCTTACGTGGGCACCCCTGCAGTATATCAATATGTATACAGTGGAACCTCGATTTTACACTGTCCGTTTCTCACGTCATCCCGCTTCCGATGTCATTTACCGCTGGTCCGCAAAAAAAGCTATACTGATAATCTTTACTGATGATAAAAAAAGCTAAAAGTCTGGATCTCTGTCTCTCTGGATGTCTGTTACGCGCATAACGTCTATATCGTTCGACCGATTTTCATGAAATTTGGCACAAAATTAGATCGTAGCATAGGGGTGAGCACTAGGGTGGAGTGAAAAAACGAAATTGAGAAGTATGCAAAGTCTATATGCGGAAAAGTTGCCTTTTACCGAGTCTATTTATCATACAAAATTTCAGCTAAATCAAATATTTTTAGCTGCCCATTTGAATTTTAAGTAATTAGCCAGATTTTTCACCAAACTGGCGAAAATGGAATGATAAAATATAATTACTTCCCATTTGAAACTTTGAGTGTTTGAAATAGTCCAGTTGCATACTTAGGGTAAAAGACCCTCCGTGGGAAATTTCGTGAGGAAATTGTGAGACCAATTCTAATGCATTCCTTATGGCCTATATAACTATGCCTCACCGGGTGTTTTGCTTGAATTTGTGTCAGACGGCCTGTGTGACGTCATTAATCCAAGATGGCGGCTGCACTAGAAATTGATGAAAATTTTCGGTTTTGACTCATTTTTAAGGCATATTATGAAATGCTTTCAACTTTTGTTTTATATTTAATATTTTAATACTATTGTATTTCAAATTTAAAAACAAATTATTTGTATAAAATAAATTATGTATTTTGTTATTTTTGATTTTCGATACAGATTTTATGAACTTTTTTAGTAAACAATAGCAGTTAAAAATATTTTGGAAAGCTTGTACAATAGAAATCAAATTTATTATTCAAAAAAAACCTGTAAAATTATTTGCATACACGTGTTTTTGGGGGTTATAAGAAGCATTTTTTTTATAATGTAGATAAAATTTACAACTTCCGTTACTTAATATCGGAAGCAATGACAATTTTATTATTTACATTTTTTGTGCTCTAATTAATGATCAAATTATTTAAACTCTGATTTTAATTCAAAATATAGATTTAAAAGTAAACAAACAGGTCTTACTTAAAGCGTCACCAATATCGCTTTGTTGGCTGTGTTTCTCACATGAGTCCTCATCACCTCCACACATAAAGTTCAGTGCATGCAATGTTTTAAGATTTGCATGAAACAATGCATTTGCCCTTTACGCAGCTGCATCAAACTAATTTCAAGATGGATTCAGGTGCACAAAGGATGTACACATAACTGAAGCATAGAAGGTGTCTTTCTTTTCCCATCCGAAGTCTAACGGTGATGGTGAATTCGGGTGCTGCTGGTCAGCAAGACGCCACTCTAATACCTGATAATGCGCTCTTAAAATATCTGGGGACAAAAGATGCTCTTGTAGGAGGCAAAATTTCATTTTGAGCCTACTGCTTGGAAAAAGATGAACCAACGAAGTTCTCCAATATATGAAATCTTGGTCAGCGGCATATACAAGGAGCAAATAAATCCTTCAATAGCAACTTTATCATTTGCATTAAATTTTTCGGTTTACCCCAGATGACTCAGACATCAAGAGTATTGTTGCCTGCCGTCTTATAAATTTTTCAAAAAGATGGTTTCCCTTCTTAGCAAGTGAACCTGTTGTATCACATCCTGATAGAGCATGGAGTAATAATATTCCTTGAGTTTTTTCTGGTCCTAATGCTGCCATAAGGCCTTTAATGTCTCTCTTTGTGTTTTCTTATCTTTTAATAGTTCCCCAAATGCTGAATATTTGAGCTAGCTTGTCTTTGCAATTTTATAGGACGTTATTTCAGTCATGGACTGAGGTAATGTCGAAAGGGAACGGGATGCTGAAGGTAGGGTAAGAGAAAGTGGAATTTGTCTATCCGAGTCTTTTTTCTGTTGATAAAGTACCATTACAATGCCATGCAAAGTACCCTTCCCATAAGATGTGTCTTCAAGGAAATCAATGTTATCTGCAGCACAAAATAAAAATCTTGCCTTTTTCAAAATCAGGAGGAATATACATCTCGTCACTATCATCCATGCGCCTTATTAACCCATTTGTCATCTATGTTTCCAAACGTAGAACTTTAGCATAATCAATCGAAACACCTAGTTTATGTAAAAAATCAATTATATATTTGCTTCGGGTAACAGAGTACATAGTAAGGCCAACACCAACTTGAAAAGGCATATCTCGGGAGTGTCGATGAACAGTTTCTTTCGAAGCTTGGTACGGAGACAGTATTTTATACATGAATATATGTGACAGTCTTTTAGCTTTATTCAGCACGATATTGTCCTGCACCTCAGAAATAGAATTAATTTCGAATTTTCAGTTGCAGCACCATTTAAAAAACTGATCAACTTCGATTGGAACGGCATCAACTATCTGATTCTGTTCAAAAGATCCTGTAAATGTCCATTTCTGATCAGATAAAACTGCTTTGCGTAAAATGTTTGCAGCTTCAAAGATAGTTCTCATGATTTTCCAATGTCTATAAAACGATCTTCTGCATTACATAGGGTAATATCTGCAGTTTCCTTTAAATATACGCGTTGCGACTCATTTACACTTTTTGGATTACTAAATATAGCATCATCAATTTCTTCTTGAATGAGATTTTTAATTTCTTTTCGCGTTTTATTTTTTCCTAAATCTTTATTTGCAACTGACTGATAACTCATTTCAAGGTCTGCTATTGTAGTATCATTTCCCTGAACAAGAAAATCATTTAATGCACACAGGAGTTCTACGTCTGTTGCTTTATAAGAAATAATGTCTTGTGACTTTGTTACTACATCAGGATCGCAATTTTTTCGTAAAACATTAAATACATGTTTTTCCCAGCAATATTTATGGTGTAAAATGTTCTTTGCGTGAGGGTTCCTGGATCTGTACAGTCACTGAGTTTAATTTTGAAAGTTTCATTTTTGCAAATTTCAATGACTTTTTTTAATTGCTGACCTGCAGAATCTGTTTTCATCGGCACCAATGGTTTTCTTACACCGCATTTTCCGAGACAGAAAAACCACTTATTTTTGTCACCAACGACAATTTTGGATCTCGTTGTGTGTAGCCTACAACATTATCTTCATGAATGGAAGTAGAACAATATAGTTATTCTTATCCATTTCGTAAAATCTCTTACTTCTGTCCATGCTTGCTTTATGAGTGCACTTCTCTTAGCATCCTGCATGCCATGATGCGGTTTTCATTTTTCAATTCTTCTACGGTCACATTCGTTAATCGTTCAGTAAGTAATGTATGTACTCTTTGTCATTCCATTCTACTCTCTTCTTGATACATTCTAACACCTTATCATAACCAATGGATTTAAATAATGGGAACTTCTTAATCTGACAAAAAATAGACATCGTGAATAAGATAGCAGTGATAAGTTAAGAAAAAAATCAGCGTACTTGAAGATTTGCAGACTATTCACCAACGAACTGAGAAACAATACTTTCTCTAAGCAGAAGCTTTCTCTTCTACTCTCCCTACAAATTCCTTAAGAGCACCCCCAATGTACGATATTCATATCCGGTCAAAGAGTTTAGGGGGTCAGGGGGTATACAGGTTATTAGAATTCTGTTAAACGATTATACAGTCAAGCCTCGTTAAAACGAACTCAAAGGGACCTCCAAAGTGAATTTGTCTCAACAGTAGCTCGTTTTATCCGAAAAACAATAGTGTTAGGTGCAGGCCCGTGTCCAGATTTTCATATAGGGAGGGGTTTTAAAACTAGTACATCCTTAACTGGGGGGCAGAGAGTTCAATCCCTTACAAACTTTAGTTTTACGTTAAATTGCCGATCCCAGTATGACATTTATACACCCCTGTAAAGACTGCTCCCTCCCCCCCTTCCCGCACTTGAAGGATAATTCTGGTGAGAAAGTGACAGCAGTACTCCATCATTTTACAGCTTTTTTTTTATTCAAATTTTTAAAAAACCTTGTTTGCTTCTTTCTATTCAAATTTGTTTACTATGTAGTATCTTACTAATATTATATATGCGAAAGTTTGTCTGTATGGATGTATGGATGGATGTTTGTTACTCTTTCACGCAAAAACTACTGAACGGATTTTGATGAAACTTTACAATAATATAGCTTATGCATCAGAATAACACATAGGGTGGTTTTCGTCCCGTTATGGGGGGCAAAACCCCCTTAGGGGGGCAAGAAAACACAATTTTTGTATAAATTCTCTAATATTGGGATGAAAAAATACTTGCACATATTTACATTGTATGTCCATCGAAAGCTCTGATTTTTCTGCTGAAGATGGCACCTGTTCGAAATTTCTAAGTAGAATAAAAAACGAGTTATGAGCTTTTTAGTTCCATGTTCGAAGGCTTTCCTCATCTCAATACAGTATTTAGTGTATCATCTCAACTCCCTGTCGATAGCAACAATTGTTGTATTGTTGACTTTCTTTGCTTTTCGTGATTGTTCAAGGCTTTTCTCAAGTCAAATCTTGAAGTAAGATTTTTGCACAAGATTGGCAAATAATACATGATTTGGCTGATGATTTTCCATTTAAACGGAACTTTAATGTAATTAATGGTTTTTATTATTATTTATGCTGATTGAACACTTACTCATTATCCAAACAACCAGCAGATCGCCAAAATTTTTGCAGAAAGATTTCCGTAGCTGATGCATTTGGCAGTTTTTTCAACGTTGCTGTTTTTGAAGCCGAAGACTACGTCATAATGTTTCTCAGCTTTCACCATGTAAACAAAATATCGCCAATCAAAGAATTTTCAAAAGACTTTTTTTACTGTGTTAAATAATCCAGCAACTAAATTAGGCAAATCCATAAACAGCACAAAAACTTCCATTAATTTTCCTTTTTGCACAATTTCAAACAATCACCAAATTTTATTACTTATTTTGGTAACATTTCGGATGAAACTGTTTAGCGCCATTTTATGGTGACCAAAAATATCTCAGCATCTGGCGACGATATCTCTGTAACGAAAATTAATATCATATCGTTTTACAAAGTAAGGAAAGAAGGGGGGAGCATCATCGAAGGTACCCCGAAACGACTTTCGCAAATTCGGTAAAATCGCACCAAGAGCCACAATGATTGAAATTTCCCGAAATAACTAAAGCAAGTATAAGGGGATTACGAGCGCAGCTACTTTTTTTTAATCACTTCGTACTTCATTAGCCATGCAGAGAAGGTTTTAGACTCCATGTTAAAAAAAAAGTATCAACAGATTAATCTTTTTAAACATGAGAAGATTAATTTCATGTTTTTTAAATTTGTATATGCTTAAATATAGTGCTTTCGGTTCTAAATCAATACTACTTTGTTCTTTATACTTATTGCTATTTTAGTTTTATGGGTAAGGAAGAAACTCGATTTTTAATCACGTCAAAAAGATGTGTTTTAAATTCTTACACTTAAAACAGAAAACAAAAGCAAGTAACGATTTTTTCTAATAATTATTACTGACCCAGGCAACGCCGGGTATTTTTGCTAGTATGGAATAAAAATGTTTAAAAAGCTTTTCACAAGTTCTTTTATAATGTAACATGTATATCAGGCTTCATATACTGAAGTAATGCTTATTATACTAGACAAGAAAAAGCTTATTGAAGATGCAAATTACATTACCAAACACAATCAACGCATTTTCATTGATACAACATGTACTGTCTGACCACGGATTGTATGGAAAGATAAACATTTGTTTTACAGCGGGAACTGGACGAATCTATTATTTTTTTTTACCGATGTCAGCTTTTGCAAAGCAGAATCTCATTCAAATGAGTGGAATACGCGCATCAAATTTTTACTTTTCCCCCTTATTCACATAGATTAGTCTTATTTAGACGTTTGAAAATTCCATTCAATCCGTGGTTGGACAGTACCAAGTTCATAATGCTTGGTATTGACAAATCATTCTGTGGTTCATTCTCCATAGTTTTTCCAAAGTATTATTCTAGTTGATAAAGCTCTCACAGTTGTAAATTGCATATATAACTTCAAATTAAAAGTTTTATTTATTTTTTATTTATTTATTTTTTTTTTCCGATATTGCTGCACACTAACTTTTACATTTGTGTTAATAAAAACCAAATACACATTTTCTTAATTTGGCTTATTAATTTTTTCCCCAATGGGAGGGGTTTAACCCCTAAAACCCTCCCCTTGGACACGGCCCTGGTTAGGTGTGTTAAGTGATTTTCAACAGGACGGGGATCGCAAATGTAGTTCGCTTTAACAGCAGTTCGTTATAATCGTGTTCGAATTAACGAGGCTTGACTGTACTAATGTTTAGTGATCTTAGCCTGAAAATTAAAAGTATTTTTAACAGCGAAAGTTCTCCCGAGGTACTTTTAAAACAGCTAATTCTGAGAACCAAAGTGGAAAAAGCAGATTTATCAGAATTTCTTTAAAAGTGAGTTAATAAACAAATAAAATAATAAATATTTTGTTTTTAATTTATAATAAGAAGATGAATAGAATATTAATCAAGTAAATTCACCAGAGAATTATCACAAAATACCCAAAAATTGACTCATAATTGCAAAAACTCCTTAAAGCCGCCATCTTGGATTGATGACGTCATACAGGCCGTCTGACACAAATTCAAGCAAAACACCCGGTGAGGCATAGTTACACAGACCATAAGGAATATATTAAAGGTGGTCTCACAATTTCCTCACGAAATTTCCCACGGAATATAGTATGCCCCCCTACTAAAATGAAACTCTTGATAAATAAATACTTAAGATATAGTTAGTTGAATGGCCTAGTTTTAATTATTTAGTTTTAATTATTTCAAACCATTAAAATTATTACTTCAAATACAAATGAAGACGCTTTTTTCTACATATGATCAACTAGAAAAACACATGTAAAGGAAAGTAATAGGGTTGTTTCCTTCAGTCAAAAGTAGTACTTTTAGTCACTAAAATTGATAGAATGAGCAAAAAAAAAAAAAAAAAAAAACATGGACCCAGAAAATTCTTTCATTTTCCCAACAGTTATTTTTTAATTAATTTTTTTCAATGTCCTATTTTTCAAACAAGGCGTGGTCTAGATGACGTCACAAATGATGCTTTTTGGCGCATCTTTGTACCGCGTTTCCAAGTTATGATAATCAAGAAGCGAATTAAAATTGCGCTCTACGCTTGCTATCAACCATATCGTTGCCAATACACGTGAGTAACGATGCGAATTAAATATTTTGGACCGTGAATGGCAACACTGAATGGCATTTCATCATTTGTGATGTCACACGACAGAAATGTAAACAATGAAAGCGCGCTGATTTAAGTAATTTTTTTTAAATATTGAACTAAAATAAATTATTTAAAAAATGGTCAGATCCTATGTTTTTAAGCATGCTCTTTCAGAAAAAAAATACTTTTAAAATATTGGAAACGACCCCATTATAAGTCAAGAGTTTTCTTCAGCATCGTAAATGAGAAACTTCCAAATGTAGCATAGGATGATGACTCCGATAAATCAGCATCAATTCTTCTCAATGCTACTTTAAAAGATATATGAGTTTGGTAAGATCTCATCTTTAGTAATAAGTATAAAGTTCAGTTTCAATCTCCTTATCCGAAGAAAGGTATTTTTTCATTGTAAAGGGCTCAGAGAAGGGCTTCTAGGCTAGTTAGAGGACTTTTATATTTAGATAATGGTACCAGACATAAAAGCCTTAATATGTATAGCCTGGAGCAAAGGAGAGTCAGATGGGACATGATTCAGTTGCTTAAATTTATCAATATGAAAGATGTTAATGGGTTTTAAATTTTTGCATGGAAAGCCGGACAAGGAGTCATTGTTTTAAGCTGTTCAAATCCAGGCTAATCTGGAAATTAAGAAATATTGCTTGTTGCTGGTCGTCACATTTGTATTTGAATACAGTCGAGTCCCGTCTTACGCGAGGGATGCGTTCCAAGACCACTCGCGTAAGTTGAAATTTCGCGTTGTCGAAAAGTGTATGTGTAAAAACTTTTATAAACATACCCAATTATTTTAGATATTTGTAAACGCCACCTGAAACTGTTAAAAACCATTTCTTAACTATACATTACTGTTTCATATATAAAAACTGAGTTTTTATTTGTATTTTTTCAAAAAATAACGTTTTATTCCACAGAAAATACTGATACGATGCACAAAATCAATGATTAATGGGAAAGAAAAACATAAAATAAGTCACTACGGTACGTACAGTATGTAGTAAAAAAAGCAAATGCACTATGGTTGTAATATATAGTACATCCAGTAATGATAATTGTAGCTTAAGAAAATAAAATGTATGCTGTGTAATCAAACCGTTATTCTGATACATTGTAAAATACACAATACAGTTCCTTCACTAGTTCTTTTATAACATTTCCATCTATGACAAAACCCCTCTTAATGATTTCTTAAATTCACAATACGAGAGCAGCTTCCATTTTCATAATTTTTGCATTTTGCTTAGATACTACAGACAGACAGAGCCAGAGATTCGGACAGAGAGATCCTGACAGACAGAGAGACCTTCAGCTTTATTAGTAAAGATTAAGGAAAATTTATAGCTCAAGATTGATACTTCTCACAGAGGATACTATTTAATTTGAAGAAAAATTTACATCTGTAATATCCATGGGGGCCTTGGCGGTATTATATTTCGATTCGGAAAAAAGTGCAAAGGAAATTGGACCTGCGCCTGATTGACTTTTAATGATGTTAGTATGCAGTGAACATGGGCGCCCCGATGGGGAGTCACAGTTTCCTTATTCAGCAAATTGAAGGGTGCAACAACAAAGAGTTAACTCCATTTTTTTAATGTTGGGAAATCTCCAGGAGTTAACTCCATGTTGCCTCAAGCAAATGAAGCAGCTAATTCAATCTAGCGAATAACCTGAGAATTATCAACCGGAGATAACTCCTTGTTGAACCAAACGAACTTGAAAACTATGAACTGGAGATAAATCCTTGTTGAACCAAACGAGCTTGAAAACTATCAGCTGGAGATAACTCCTTGTTGAACCAAACGAACTTGAAAATTATCAACCGGAGATAACTCCTTGTTGAACCAAACGAACTTGAAAACTATCAACTGGAGATAACTCCTTGTTGAACCAAACGACCAAAAATGGAGTTAACTCTTTGTTGCTGCAAACTCTTCAGTTTTATCTGACGATTTGGCGAAATTTGAAGGTTTCATTCGGCAAATTGAGAATTTCCGCCCTCAAGAAAATTTAAGTTCGGGACGCCCCTGGTAGTGAAGAAACGCTGCTAGTTCCTATCGATAACGATCCACATGGAACTTGCAGAGCCCGAGGTTAGGTGAGCAGGTGGCGGTAGCACCCCAGTAATGTATAAAAATCGAAAGAATGACTCCAGTCACAAGTAACTCGATTGCTTTTACTTTTATTTACACAGAAATTAGGTATTACACTTTTCTAAAGATAAAAATAATAATTATGTAAATAAATCCTTTTTAAAAAAGTATTAACAAGCAACAAATTGTACAGTGTATAAATTTTTGTGTTGTTTTAGTAGATAGAATTCATACAAATTTTCAACTACTTAAGAGCTACCATTAAAATGGAAAAAGTGCACTTCCTATCAAAACAAATGAACAAACATAACATATTAATAAATTAAGAGCCACCTTCTTTAAAAATACGACTTCAGACAATCACAGTTCTTCAAACTCTTTAAGTAGCGACGATATGTTTCGAAAACGATTGCGACAAACAACATTTTCATTTGCGATGAATTTTAAAATAGTATTGGGAAAAAAATTAAAAACAAATCAAGGATACGCAATAACAAAGTAAACATTTTTTGTTATCTGATAAGAAAATAACACATAATTATCTCACTCAAGATCAAAGCTGTTGATTGAAATTTAGATGTGAAAAATTTAAATGCTTTTAATCTGTTCCTCTACGTCTGGTTGCATTCCAAAGCAACGAGTCCTAGAGCATTTAAATGGCTACAGTTACAGCTAATTTGCAAAATAAAGAATCTCTTCATTATATCAACAACTGTCAGAAGTTTAAAAAAACGCATTAAAAATTATTATTCTTTGAACAAATATGTAAATTGAACCCCTAATGGGAATTTTGATTTTAATTTTGTTTAGACCTGTTCTTTAATAAAGAACACAAAAAAAATTATGTCAAATGTACTATTGTTTGAACCATCAACAATATGAAACAACTCAAAGCTTGTTGTTCATGAATATAATTTAAGTTACAAAAATTATATATTACATAAAAAATAAATATCTTTACTTGTTGAAAATAAAGAATAATTTCAACGTCATATAAACATAACATAGGAAAACAGAATTATAGAAATGGAATGTTATAAACGGACTGTACTTTAAATATCAACGTTATTGAATTAAGTACTTCAATGGACAACATGGTTTCAATTGTATTACATGCAGTAAATGAACATACTAACAAAATAAGATGTCTCTGTGTGTAGACTTTCTTTATAATTGTTTGCTTATCATACCTTTAATCTATTGGGGGAGGTGGTCCTAACAATTGATATTTCAATCAAGTATTCCCATTTAGCAAAACTTAACACATTTAAAACTGCAAGGAAAACTTAATAACTCATATTTAGATTTAAAAAGAAATGTTTCAGAATAAGTTAAGGTACTCCTGTTTTTATTATTAGTGTCCCTTTTTTCTTTGAATAAACCCTTTTATTTACAGTAGTACCTCCTTTAAGGGACACCTCTATTTAAGGGACATTTTTTCAAGTCCCAGTCCCTTTGATTTGGTAGCTCCATGTATTTACCTCTGAATAAGGGACACTCTATTTAAGGGACAGTTGGAGAGAAAACAAATTATTGTACAAATGCATACAAAGTATTTAATTTATTGGAATTTAAGAGTCTAAAATTCAACTGGTGAAAGTTTGACATTAACATATTCTAATGTGCTGTATTGTGAAATTCTAGATGAAATTTACATGCCTCTTCATTTTCTCTCTCAGCTGTTTGTTCAAGTTGGTTAACAACCGAGGGATAGTCAATGGCACATGAATAGCTTTGTATAAAAAACTTGAAATGTGAACACTGATTGAAATTTATATTGTATTGAATTTTAAATAGCATGAAATTAAACAAGTCCATGCAAGAAATTAATTCAAAATAATTCATGCATGTTAAAAAACTTTAGGATAATAAAATTTTTAATTAAATTTTAATTTTTAAATGAATAAATTCTGAAATTAGAATTAATTTGAATTTTGTTCAGCATACATAAAGAATTTTTAGCATTGTAACTTAAATGTTAATCGTTAACGTTCATTACGAAAGTATACGGAATAAATATACTGCGTACATCAATTCATCTACCTCCGAAGAAGGGACACACCTCTATTTAAGGGACAAATTTTCCGGTCCCCTTAGTGTCCCTTATTGAGAGGTTCTACTGTACATTTTTATTTTCTTTACCAGTTTCGGACCCAAGATAGACATTTTTAAGTGCTAACTGAGAAGAAAAAACTTTGAGTGTTTTAATATGCACCATATCATGGAAGCAGAGTCTTTCAGAGAACACTTGTGTAATGAGTGTTCCAAACTTAAAACAGGAACGCTCAGTGCATTAGTAATCCCCAATACTACTCCACCAGAAAGGAAGACTTAATTTCTTTCAGCGCACTTCTAACCTTAAAACCATATTTTTAAGGGGTCACAGTACCTCAAAAATGATGAAACGATCAAAAAAAAATTTTTATTGCTTATTTCAAAACTAAAAACTATTCTGAACACAGGGGAAAAGTTTCATTGCTTTAGTTCAAATATTTAAATAGTTATGCGTGGTTTTAGACCATGCTCGCTATATGTTCTTATGCAAAAGAAAAACTTTAAACTGCTCTTTCTCGATGATGGTATTTTTGTGTTTTCATGTCATTAGAATCCCTAAGGATTTTTTTCTATTAAAGATACACAGGGTGGCGACAGGAACTGTGAAAAAAAGTTCCCTGACTTTTCCCTGATTAAGTTCCCCAAATTTCCCTGATTTACGTTACCAACGATAATGGTTTTCTTTCTTTGCTCTACTTGAAATCCATTGTATGTTTGTATAAAATGCAATATTTTAAACGTTTTAAGTTGTGTAAAGTTGTTGAGTATTAATTCAAAAACCAAAGATTTCTTCTTGAAATCGTGATTACAGTATGCTAATTACTTCGAGACAATGAAATAAAGGCAAAAGAGTTAAGGCATTAATGAAGGCTTCCTCTTTGCAGGTATGGTTGTTTATTTTACGTAGCATTAAAAGCGTAAAAGGAAATTTCAAGCTAGGCATAATAAACAGCCTAACAGGCACAGAAGCAATCTTAGGAAGTTCATCCTGTGGTTAATAAGTAAGATTCAATACTTTGACGTTGAGGAAAAAAGATGCAGAAATTTGCGGCAGTGTATAATCGCACCTCATTAATTTTACTTTTTTTTATTTTTGAACAGATAATTAGCGGAATATGCGTAGGGAATTAGAGTACTTAATATTGTAAAGAAAAAAAAAATTTTTCTTCATAAAATAAATTTTCCCTGATTTTTTGTTATTTTTTCAAAATTCCCTGATATTTCCCTGATTAATAAAGTTCCCTGACTTTTCCCTGATCTCCCTGATTTCCCTGATCTGTCGCCACCCTGATACAGCTTTAAATTAATACTTTTTGCAATTGGGATAACATATTTTACAAAACTGTGCATTGGATAAGCATTTTATAAATTACTCAAATGTTTAGAGCATGTTAAACCTTTAAAAACCAAATTTAAAAAAAAAAAAATTGATTTTTTACATAATTAATCACAGAAATTTTTTTAATAAACTCATAAGCAAATGAATGCACAGATTTTTAGAGATGATGAAAGGGATCGTTTAGCAAAAAAAATTTTTTTAATTAGTGCAAAAATAAAAAAGTCTTAGAAATTTCAAAAAATTGAAATTTTCTTCAATTTTTTAATTTTTAAAAAAAGTAGGCAATATTTTTAAATTTTGAAAAGAAATTATTGATTAAGAAATAAGTATGCATGTTATGGTTTCAAAGAAACATAAAATTTACTTAAATTTAAAAAAAGGGTTTGAAAGGTACTGTGACCCCTTAAAAATCATGAAAATGTAACCTATTTATAAAATGTTACATTAACTATAACAATGTACATGTAATGTCCTTTTACTAAATCTTTATATTGCTGGGAAAAAGGAATTTAATAATACGGAATGATATAAAGAGTTTGAAGAACCAGTGAAATTAAGAAGTACAAAAGTAATAAGTTGTCTTTAAAAAAAAAATGATTAAAATCAATAAAATAAATAAATATTTAAAACTTCATTTTTTGTCTGATGTTTTAAAAACTATACGAACTTCAATATAAATAACATAAAAATAAAACTCCATCACAGAAATCAAACAATTTTTGTTAGTTCTCACTTATAGGGAGAAAACATTTTCTCACTGGAATGCACTGCAGTTTTTTACATATTCTTTGGGGGAAATATACATATTTTTGAGAAATCAAGGTAGGGTTTAAAACATTCATCTGAAATTTTACGGTTTTTCCTCACAAATTAAACAATTTTCATAAACACAAGTAAAAATGAATAAAATGAAAACAATAATAACGATCAATAATATTTATCACTCCTGGGAAAAATCAACTCAAAAATCAAAAACAAATGTTCATTCTTCATTAAGTATTTCTGACAAAATGTTCAGAAAATAAATCACTGCATAATGAACAATCAATTATCACCATATTTTTATACTCGTTTTAAAAAATTCGAATCTCAAAAAATTACAACCCTTTGTTTTCTACCATAAAAAAATTCCTGTTTTGCTGTTGAGTTTTAGTACATTTTGTTCAGAGCAGTGGAGGATACAAGGGAGGGGGGTCACGACGCTCCCCGGTAATATTTGAATGTTTGCTTGAAAAAATAAAAAAAAATGTCAAAACCATAAGAAAAGTAAATGTCTTTTTGAATTCCATTTTTTAGAGCATTAAAGAAGTGATGAATAAAAAGAAAGGGGGGGGGGTCATGGAGTAGTGACCCCCCTTACATCTGCGACAATACTTTTTAATCTTTTTATACTGAATTATTATTAACTAATTTTAATTAATAATACTTTAAATATTTAATTTATAATAGTTAAAATTAATTAAGTTTGTAACCAACTATTGGCCAATTTTGTGCTTTTGTTGACAACTAAAGAAAAGAAAGTTCAAGAAAAATGTTGTACATAAGACTATATTCTTGAGCATCACCCCCCCCCCCCTAAAGTGAAATCCTGTATCCACCCCTGATTCAGAGCATAAGTAAAAACAAATTTCCAATAACTTAACCGACTATTCAGATGTAAGAAAATTCCCAAAGGACATACCTATGTTCATAAAAATTTAATTTTAAAAAAAGATTAAATCATCTCATTGCCTTGAATTTAAAAAAGAAACATTTTGAGTACAAGTCTGAATTGTTAACACATTGACGCCAGTTCCAAAAAAAGAGACATACACTTGTATATTGGACATAAAAGAAATGCAAAGTTAGATCAATGCAACAGCACATCAATAACATTTATGCTTACCAACATAAAATTAACAAATAAAGTGATGTAAAGGAGCACAGCTCTCTTGTTCGAGGAGATTTTCAGATATTTAGTGTTTTTGGCAACATTTGGAATACCACCAAGTCAGGAGAAAAGTTTGCTCGGCAAACTTTCTAACTGGTGACTAAACATTTGACGGCTTCTAAAATCGGACCCCCCCCCCCCCCAAAAAAAAATAATAATAATAATAATAACATAATTTAGAAGATTTTTTGACTTGGTTGAGTTTGATTTCGCCTTTTTCCTCATTTTCCAGGGAGTAAATGTTCGCCTCATAGCTAATTTGTACATTCAATGACAAAGAAGTCTTACAGATAACTTGAGGAACACACTTTGTTTGGCGATAAATTGTGAAAACTACTCACACAAATTGTTCTTATGTAATGGTTATTGGCATTCCATATCATATTACAACAAAATGTAAAAAACCTTATTATAATGATTTTAGAGTTAATAATAATTATCACTTTGTTTGTTCTATAGCTCAATGGGCTATGTTGTGCTAGACATGCTGCATGGAAATGAAATACTCTTTGTTGATAGTACACTGAAATAAAAAAAAAATTTAACGCCTGAATTTTTACTTTACCCCAAATCAAACATGAAGACTATTATTCAGGGTGACATTATTTTTTCCCTTCCTATAAAAGCTTGTGTTATTTCTATGTTGAATGGAAAAATAACCATTTGTAACTTGTTGTTAGAAGATCTTAATTTTGTTTCATACTGGATTTCAATTCAACCTTTTTGAGAACTAAAATATTTTATCTTATTACCATGTTTTCTTATTTCTGCTTAGTGAAAACACTCTATGAAATCTATCTTAATTCTGGCAACTTTTCAATTTTCACTTAAAAAATCATTTCCAACATGGTAAATTCTATAAATCAAATAACACTGCATTTCAACTGTTCATGATAACATTAAGCATTTTTTTAAACTACTCAAAAAATCAAATCAAACTGTCTTTTTATGGACACATTCTAAATTGTAGGTTTTTTGTTCAGTTTGTGAACACAAACCTAAAAAGTCAATAAAAACTTTAATCTTCCCTATGAGGTTCAACATTAAGTCTTTCAAACAGCTGGAAATTCAAATAAAAATAAACAAACATAGAAGTGTGGCAAACTGGGAATGTTTTTGAAGAAAAAGTTTGTTCAGAAGTTTTATTCTGAAACAGGTGACTAGGGGAGGCAGAAGGTAAACACTTTTCCCACTGCATTAGTATCAATCGACTACTGGTGATTCTCTTTTCAAAGGTTTTAATGTAACCGCAAAAAATCATCCTTAAGTTGAATGTGTTCGTGAAGAGAATTTTTCTAAAACAACAATGGGGGGTTCGGAACCTTGAAACGTTTTCTTTAAATAGAGAAGTTGTTAGATAGAGCATCGTTAAACAGAGAACCAACTGTACTTGGTAAGTCTTACTTTTATATTTTAGTTTATTAGATCATTTTGCTTCAATTCTACATCAATAACAATATCAAAAAGAACTTACCATAGTTTTATGTGCATGTGTGGGATTTTTCGTTTAACTTTTTTTCCCCTTATTTACTTTAACACATATTAAATAATAATCAATTTAAAAATTCAAAGTCAACACAAAATAATAAGAGAATAAATTGGATGAAACAACTATTAAAACATTCTTACTAAAATTTATTTCATAACATGTTCTTCTAACAAAACCTAGCAAAACAAAAAGACTGAATTAAAATTAAAACAAATAATAATAATAAAAAAACATTAAGTTTGTTGCAAACGCCAAATCACCAAATTGACTCTTGTGGAAATGTAGCTCTTTTATTTATTTACAATAAAATGCTTTAAAGATATTTTTGCATTTTCCGAGTTTGAAATCTTCTATTAATGTAATATGCTAATGATATAATTTTATCGTTGGAAATTTCTATGGAATAGCAAATTGAACTCATACAAAATTTCTACTTCCTACTTGATGCATAGATTCGAACGCATATGATTACATTTTTTCTTTTGAGTGATTTTTTTTAGTCATTTCTAACTACTTTATTTCTATAAAACAATTTAAAGTATGTAAGGCACCTGCGACTTATTTTGCTTCATTAAAATCATAAAATGAATATGGAATTCCTTGATCTTAGATGATACAGAAAAAATATTCAAATAAATGATAAGTACAACACAACGTATTCCTTAGCACAGATTATTTCATCAAAGGGTGACTGGAACACTTACGAGATTCAGAGATTTACATGCAAATAAAAACGCATAAAAGGTATTGTGTTACATTTTCATGTTTGGCAAATAATGTTGACACTTATTTTTAAAAACATAATAACACAGCACTAAATGTCAAGCAGTCTAGCATTATTTACAAGTATTTCAATCTGTATTGGACGAATTTCAACATTAAAATACAGCATATTTTTGGACATAAGCTAGAATAATTCCAATTCATGCAACACTTTCTTTCCTTTACAGTGAAATTATGAATGTAATTCATACACACAGAAATACAACTATCAATAACATTTTTAGACGACATCTACCTACCTTTTGTTCATTGGTTTAGTTATAAACTATAGACTAATTATCAGTATTTTCCTTTCCTTTTTCAATTATTGTTGTAGTGTCAACAACGTTCTGAGTTGTGAACCCAATAACAAAATTTAAAACAAAATCGTTAAGCAGAGTAACAATGATGTAAATATTTGATCACTGATTCTGTTTTGATTCCAAACTTCGGTTATTGCACATCCCATACCATTTCATACTATTGCAAGCATAAATTGATACAACAAATCTCGTGAGCTTTATTTTAAATTAAAATTCAAACAATTTACCTTTTCATGCTCATCAATGATCTAAACAAGGGGAGGGGGGGGTAAAACAATAATCAAATGATAAATAATAACAATCTTGAGATAACCGTATAAATTAACATATTCTCAGTTCTACAAACAAATTTTTTCTGCGGGGGGGGGGGGGGTTAAGATGATTATGTATCTCCAGTTCATTCTATGAAGATTTAGCTTAATGAAATTATTCTTCTTACAAAATTACCTTTCATTTAAAACTATTTGAAGTTCATTTAAAAATGACTGGGATTGCCTAGCTTTTAGCTTCGTTTCAAATTAACTCATACAGCAGATGTTGCCACACTAGGGTATTAATGATATATTTTAATAACAAAAGTTATATTTCCAGTTCAATAAATACTTTGAGCCTAGCTAATAGTTCATGTAAAAATAACCTAACGAAACACTAAACTCAAAGAATTTTGTTCATAAATATGATTTAAATCAATACATGTGCTTAACAAGTTCAAAATTAACAAATAACTTTAAACATATATCACTTAAAGGAGGAAAACAAAATCTTAAATGGAATGTTACAATAGATATCAACTGAATGAAATTTCACTTTCAATATTATGTGTAAAACAAGAAATAATATTAAGTATTTCAACAGCTAAACAAGTTTGTGTATGGTTTCATATGTAATCTATATATATTACATCAAGGTAAATAAATATATAAAAAATATTTCAACAAAATGTTATATACAATATTAACAATTGGAATGTCACATAAGCAACGAAGTAATATGCTCCAAATAACAAATTTGGGTCCGATGTAATCTCAGCTAAAATTAGTCTACTTAACAAGAAAATAAATATTAAAATTTTAAAAAGCTGCTGATTTATAACATGACAATATCCTCCTTAAAACAAAATATTACTCAATAAATATCCAAAGTTAAAGGTCTCGATTAATATCCAGTTCCTTAATTAATATCCAAATAAAACTGCTTTGAAATTCAAAATTTGATTTAGTTTCCGAATCTGCAATCTAATGGGAGTCTTTCAAAAAGACTGCACCAATGGCACTAAAAATGAGGAGTAAAACTTCACTGAAGACCTACTATACATTTTGAAACGAATAAAACATGCAGCATTTTTTCCTTTACAAATAAAATTTGAACCTTAATTATATAGAACCTCGAAAAATATCTGATTCACTGAAAATCTACTATACATTTTGAAACGATTAAAATATGCAGCATTTTTTCCTTTACAAATCAAACTTGAACCGTAATTATTTAGTGCATCGAAAAATATCTGATTCCAAATGCTAGCAATCAAATTTACAAAAGCTGAAATAAGTGTATTATTAATTTACCGAATAATGTTGGAGCAACAGCTTTAGAATGTAAACAGAGCATTTAGCCTGAGTGAATGAAACAAAATTCAAGCAAAATCAAAGATTGAATCATTGTAAGAGAATTTATAAAATAAAATAATAAGCAAACTTTACAAACAAAATGCTCAGGTTCATATCAGTTTCTGAATGAATTGGAAAGTGTCAAGTGACTATTTTTAGCTCTATTTGAATATTTTTTAAATAGATAGATTTATAAGGGTTTTGAAAATTAAAAATTTTTGTATAACCCAATTTTAGAAGCACCAATATTATTTATTGTTGAAATTATATGATAATGAAGGCATGGGACAGGAACATACAAAATCTTTAAAAAAAAAAAAAGAAATTTACTCAAGTAGATCTATAAAATTACTGAAAAAATATTCCTTGTATGCTTCTGTTAACTTTTGCTGTTTACAAGTTTAAGCTCAAATATGCATTTCTGAAGATCATTACTATGCTTGCCTATCTAAATTGGAAACAAATACAAAGCATAGAATTTTTAAACTGTCTTGGTCAATTTTTACACAAATACAATCACTATTCTATACGACGTAATAATTACGTACTTAAAATTATTTATACATTTAAATATATTTTCTTTAGAAATCTATCAAAATAAAATAGTGATTTATTGAGTTAAAAAACTTTTAATTCATATGTATAAAATATAAAACAAACTTATAAAAAAAAACATACATAAAAAGCAAACTTTTACAGTCCTAAATGAAATGGCACAAGAACTAAATAACGTAATGTTATTAAATCTCCTCTCTATGAAAATTCAATTACGCCTTTACGTCTTATTACAAAATATGAAACTGTCTTGTTAAGTAGCTAAAAAACAGTGAGTTTTTTTTTTTTTTGTACCTAAATTCTTTTTTCATCTATATCCACATTTGTGAGGTACGAACAGAAATATACAAATATCACACATAGCTTAACTATCAATCTCTTAAATACAGGTGTATTTGTTTTATATTAATATAATATATCTTTATATATATATGATTTTTAACAAAGAAATAAATAAAATTCTACATCGTTACATTACAAGAGAAACTAGTTTCATTTGAACAGCTCATTCCATTGACACTTAAATCCACAGGGGGCTTAAAATTTGCTTTACAAAGGAACCATTAAAATACTTGCAAAGTATTAAGCAAAGCTTTCATATAGGCACAAATCATTCATACAAGAAACTATATAAATTAATTAATAAGCATTCATTTATTTATGGTCAAAAAAAAATTAAAGTCTTTAGTCTTGTTTTAAATTGTTAAGAAAGAAGAATTTATCAGAACAATTGATATAACTTTCATGAATGTATCAAGTTCCATCCAATAATCAGTTAAAGAAAATTTTCAGTAGTAAGTATAACTTTGAGGATCATTAAGTTTAACTCGCCGTTTTTGTCAGATCCAGTTATCTATGTTCAAATATTAAATTTAACTCAGCAAGATGTTGTAAAAAATGTTATAATTTAAATTTTGCACTAAAATAGTTAACTTTTAATGCTTTTACACACGGCTGCTTTGTCCCATCCCCCACCCGCCATTAAAAAAACTACGTTAGAAACTTAGCTAACTGTTTAAAATATGCAAAGTATTAAGTTCAAAGGTTTTGGAAAAAAGAAAAAAAAATAGTAAAAACTATCACAAAACAAAAGCAATGGAACATGTTCTAAACAAACCGTTCATTAATTTCCCTCTCATTGAAATTACTAAAAAGAAGTGACTAACACCTCTTCTGAATTAAAATTCCACAAAAGTTTGCAATTCAGTAAAAAATGCTAAAAGAGATTAGGTTCTAATAAACTGATTTATTACTTTCATAAAAATGCCTGATCTATAAATACTAAAATATTTTCTGCCATAAATATTTGAATGCTCACTGACGTAATTGTGTTTGCATGCAAACAAAAGCATTTAAAATGCATAACTTTGTGCATAAACATCAAAGAGATCTTGTAACTCATTTTAGCACAATATATACACAACAGTTTAAGTACACTTTCATATTCTAATGAACTTTTCATCCATTATTTGCAGTAAGATGGGATTCCTTTACCTGACCCTCCCAATTTTACAATAACGAAAAAGTAAGGAGAAAAATAGCATTTGAGCAAAACTCAACCAAAAAAAAAAAGAAGAAAAAGATAAAATATATGCATGTAAAAATGACGCTTTCTTGAACTACAGGACTTGTTTTTTCATAGAACATATCTATTTCTTGAAAAATACCTAAACACACAATCAGAGGAAAAAAATAATTATACATCTACCCATGTTTGTACAGACAAAATATATTTAATACCTGTAATTGCCTGTATATATTTAATAGCAACGATGGAATTCATACACTATTCCGGTTCATTAAATTTGCAAAGTTCAGCACACTGATACTCAAAATGGCAAAGTTATTCTATTATTTATTTTAAATAACAAGCATGCTTTTTATTTTGATTAAAATTGATGAAGAACTTTCAAATGTATAATTTAGATATATTTCATTAATTAACCACAATTTTCTCAGGTCATTCTCAATCAAACAACTTTATAAACAAATGGTAAACTGCAATTTTAACTTTAACAGTTTATAAATTCTTTTCAATCAAAACTTATTTTGAGATGCATTTAATGATAATTTTTTAATAAAAAGAGAGGGAATAAAAGAATTGTAAAAACCAAAAAGTATGTTAGAATTCTTCAAAAATCTAATTTATTAAAAATATTAACTAAATATACTAGGCATGCAAAACTACATTGTAATTTTTTTTTAATCAATTAAAAAAGTTTTGGATAATTTTTTTAAAAAACCATTATTGTTCTTAAAATAAAGAAAGAAAACTTTTAAGCACACGAAAGCACTTGAATCCCATCACTGCTTAGCTAGCAACGAATTTTTAATCCCCATATATTTTCAGAAAATTTAACAAAACAAAATTATCCTACCAGTAAAGTCAGGACCATCCTTTAACTGCTCATTACAGAAGAGTGCCAAAATTCCACACAGCCTGAGACCAAAGGTTGAGTGCATTTTAGGGCCATAAATTAACTCATTTTAATTACTAAAACAGAATAGTATTGCAAACAAAACATAGAAGTAATTTTTCGTTTACATTAATACATGGGAAAAACTATCTGAACATTGAATATATACAATGAAACAATAATAAAAAATGAAAAACTATTTCTGAAATTTTCAGTGCATTTGATCAATTGTTATTTGTTTTAAAAATGTAAGTTTTATTTTATTTTCTTCCAAGTTATAAATATTTAATAAGCTTTGTACAGTAACACAAACTTTGTTTCCCTGAAAATGATAATATTTATCTCCTAATGCTAAAGAAATAGATGCATAAAATAAATATTTTGTATGGCAGATTTTAGACATTGGTAGATTTTTGATACTCTACTGTAATTGCCAATAATGGATGAAAAACTTAAAAGAAGCAAACAAAAATGCCAAACTTAAAAAATGTAATGGCCCCCTAGATCTTCCTGAGCACGTGCTGGAGATCGAGAACTTCCGGAATGACGATGTCCTCCAGTCGGATGTTTGAGGGGTTGAAGGGGAAGCGAATGGGGAAGGCGTATTTCGTGTCCATGAGCAGTGTGCTGGGCCCCGCATTCAAGCTCTGGCCAGCGGCCATCTTTTCTTCGTCTCGCTTCTGCAAGCACTGCTGCATCTTGCGAATGAAGGATATCGGCACACGCTCTTCATAGTCGTCGGCCGGCGTGTAGAGGTTTAGGATCTTGATGATCTGTAAAAGAGTTTGGGAGACGCATAAATACTTCAGGGAGTAAAAAATACTATGAAACTCTGTTATAATCAGGGGTGCAGAAAATTTTACTATTTGAAATTTTCCCGAAACATAAAATGTTTACCTGAAATTGTCCCAAACTGTATTTGTATCATACTGAAAGTGTTATTGTGCGGGGAAACTTAGCAATCTCAAATATCCAGCACAAATATGTTTGATATCCCTAATCAAAGTCAATTGTTCCTACTTAATTACGAATTCCTACTTAAGACAAGTACTAAAAATTAAAAGGCTTATAAATGGTTTTGAAAAAAGGGAACAATCAATTTTATAAGTTTTTGATTTCGTAAAAACTCAGTGAAATGTCACTGCATGACATCAAAATATTAAAAATCCCTCCCTTAAAAAGTTCAAAAATTTTCCCGAAAATGGGCAAAAATTCCGGACCTAGTTTTTTCACTCAGACATATTTTGCACCCCATGTCAAAACATCCTCCAAGGGCCTAGAATATTTATTATGCTATAGCCAAGAGATGTTACAGCCAATCATCATTTCTGTTTTATGGGTGAATTCAAGGGGCTGAATTTTTCTGATGTTATAACCGAGTTGTCACTATGAATGATGTAACTAGAACCAAATTCAACTGCAAAAAGGGTAATGTCCCCAGTAAAGAACACTTACACAATACACATTTTTTTTTTCATTTTCAAAAATTCATAATATCCATAAGAACCATCATTATTAGGTACATAACATTAAACACATTTTTCTTTTCCTTTTTTTTGAGAAGGGGGGGGGGAAGGAGGGTAAATAGAAAAAAATGTAGCAAATGTAGAAGTCCAAAAAGTGGAGAAAAATAAACTGGGAGCCATTTTTGTTTTGAACTCATAAAATATTGTGTCTGTTGCCAATTCAATAAAGAAAAAACTTATAAAGCCTTATGTTGTAAACAAAATTACTAACTGTTCATAGACTGGGCTATGTTCATTCACTAGTTAAGTCACCCAATATACATTACCTTGCCATTCGTCACCGAACACCTCATACAAGTCACGTAAAGAGGACTCACACAACGTGTTAGAGTGTAGGGCCACCATTTGCTGCAATAACAGCTGCAACTCTTTGAGGAAGACTTTCCACCAAGTGACGATATGTTGAAACAGGAATCAGGCTCTATTCCTCCTTCAATATGGCCTAGAGCCTAGTCTTGTTTCGGGGCCGGGTTGGCCTGGCTTTCAGCCGCTGCTCCAACACATCCCAAAAATGCTCGATGGGGTTAACATCTGGACTCTGGGCAGGCCAATCAAGTTTTCCCATATTCATGTTTTCAAACCAGGTAGTAATAACACGTGCGGTACAGCATGGTGCATTGTCCTGTTTAAAGAGAAAAGGGCCATTTCCGAAGTATCGCCACGAGGTAAGTAACGCGTGGTTGTCCAGAACTGCTTGGTACCGCTCGACATTTATAATTTCATCCACTGCAACAAGTTTACCAAGCCCATACCACGAAAAACACAACCACACCATTATCCTACCTCAACCAAATTTCACCGTGGGGATGACACAGTCCTGTAAATCTCGTTCACCAGGCATTCAACACACCCACACACGTCTGTCGAACTGCCACATATGGTAGCGTGATTCATCACTCCAGAGGTTGGTTTTCCACTTATCTAGCGTCCAGTGACGGCGTTCTTTGCACCACTCCAATCGAAGGGTTGCATTGTCACATGTGATATTTGGCTTGTGAGCTGCTACTCGTCCATGGAAACCAAGTTTTACAATTTCCCGACGAACCGTCCGATCACTAGCTTTGTTCGACGTGCTTGATCGAAACTGATCTGCCATCTTTTCTAGCGAATCCATGCGATTTGCCATAACCACACGCTTCAGGCTTCAACGATCTCGATCCATCAATTTAGTCGGTTTACTTGGTCTGGGTTGGCATATTATCACTCCAACTCTCTTCCATTTTGATATCACATCACCCACAGTAGCCCAGGGTATCTGAAATTCCCCGCTAATCTCTCTGACTGAATGCCCAAATCTATGGGCTCCAATAATCATTCCTCTCTCCTCCGCTTGAAGTTCATGTCGGTTGTTCATTTTAACTACAATAGTGGTTCTGAGTCTCGGCACACCATTCTCAACCTTTTATAGGTGGTTTGACGTATGCATGACGTGTATGGGCGCTCCTACTCACTTTTCGAGGGGTGTCCGGTGATGAATGGCCAGGTCAGATCTCATGTTATTAAAATCTATGAGCACCTGTTTGCCTGTCTGTCTTTCAAGATATCGCCTGATTGGCTGTCAGTTCCCAGATGGATTTAGGACAATTTAGAGAAAGTCAACCGTCTTGAAAGCAACCCTCTGGTCATTTTTGTGCTAAAAATATTACATTTTGAACCAAGTTGGCCCAAAATTTGCAGAGAAATCATCAAGTTGTCAAAAATGTTTTGCTGTTAAATATCACTCTTCTTGAGTTATAGCCCTCTCACTCACTGCTTGCTCAATATGAGCATAATCACCTATTTAGTAAAGAAACCTTAAAAGTGATAAATACTGATGGAAAAACACAGCAGTACTTGATATTTACTTCTGTTTTCACTTCTTGTTAGACAGACTATAACTGTTTTAATATATTAAAAATGCAAACACTTGTTGTGTGGTGTGATCACACACATATTTCAGATTAATATGGACAAGAAAAACAAATAACAATAGATGAACATACTTGTGACGTAGTAAGTTTGTTGCACATGTCAGACACACTTTGAACATCCTCATCTGTTTTGCGAGCTTGCAGCAATTGTGATGCCTGGACAATAGGTTGAAGAGTTTCAATGACTTCCTGGTCTTGCATCCTCAAATCGCGGCACCACTGTTCAAGATGACTTAAATTGTATCTAAAGAACAGAAACAAAATGGGTCATTCCATACGAAATGAGCAAAATGCACAAAAAAAAGTGGCTGCATCAAGGACGGATACAAGGGAGGGGCGATGGGGGCGATCGCCTCTCCTTTGAGGGAGGTACCTTGCACAGGCAATTTTTTCAAATTGAAGTACTAAAACGCAAAGTTAGGCCTTTTTTGAAGATGATAAGGAAAGGAATGGAGTTCCAATCTCCCTCTCGGAAACTTTTTGACATTGAAGTTACACAAAGGCAATTTTAGATTTTTTTTTTCATGATGTTAGGGGGAAAAGTTTTTGAAGCATTTCAAAGGAAATATTACGAAATTGAAGTTCTAAAACACAATTTTGGAATACCTCTTTCAGCAGAAAATTAAAGAAATAGGTTCAAAGACCTCATTGGTTAAATTTCGATATTTCAGTTGTTTCTGGTGAAAATTCTGTGGCAGCCCCCCTTCCCCCAAAGCACAAGTTAAAAATTCAACCACCCCTCCTTGAAACATTTCTAGATCTGCCTTTGAGCTGCATGGAAACAGATTTTCATAAAATTTGGTATACAGGTTTCTTTTATGTCTGTATAAACATATCTAAAATATTTTGGCTTTATATTTTTTATTTTAATAGTTACATGCGATTGAAAATTTGTCAAATTGAACAGCATTCTCATAAATGCTAAATGTTGCATTTTTGAGGGCTTGTATTTTTTTTAACTATTTAATCAAAACATAAAATTTATATATTGTTGCAATCTATGGAGTAGGGTCAGGGCCGAATTTGGAAGTGTGGAGGCCCCGGGGCAATGAAGGAGTGGAAGCCCCTAATCAGGGTTCGAAAAGATCATCATATTTTCGAAAATATCCGATACTTTGATATATATCCGAATACTTTTAAATATATATGTATATATCTGATATTTTCGACCGGTGAAAGTTAGGATATTTTGTAAAAAATTTATTTTTGGGGCCCCTTTGTTGTGGAGGTCCCGGGTCAGTAACCCCGCCTGCCCTCCCCTAAATCCAGCCCTGAGTAGGGCCTTTCATCTGATATGAGTAAAATTTTCAAAATTACTATAGTTAACTTTTAACCAAGCTTAAAAAGCCGGAAAATATTTCAGTTCGCATAATTAAGCATTTTATTTTTTAATCATATCCTTTAAGGAATGTATTAGCTTCGCTGAAATTAATACCCAATAACATGTTATGTATTATAAAAGAAATACCTTAGTTTTGAAATTGTATTTTAACTCCTTTGTATTAAAAATCAGTTTTAAACTTAGTGACATTTTGTGAAGTGATGATTTTCCCCTTGACATAGATACAAAAATTTAAATGAGGGAAAATTCAGACAACTTTAAAATTTTGCAAGAATATAGAGCAGCATTTCTACTATTTGCTTGACCAAACTCGAAACTGGTTTTTGATTTCTAAGCTTAAAATAAAATTCAGAACAATAGCATTTTCTTTGTGTTTTATGTGAAATTACAGGAATTCAAAGACCTAGAAAAAACGACTAAATGATGCAAAAGCAAGTATATCTAACAATTATTTCAATTTTTTTAAAATGTACTGGTATATTGTAAATTTTTCTCAAGAAATAATAATAATAGCTTCAACAAATGCATCAAAGGAAATGTTGCTTTTTTTTTCTTTCTTTGCTCTCCACAAAAAAAAAAAAAAAATCAATCTGGCTAAAAACTTGTGGCTCATTTTTGTAGGAAAATCCAGTTGAAGATATTAATACAGGGGTGATTGTGAGTTCATCAAAAAATACCTGAAAGTTTCAAAGCGAGAACGGGGGGGGGGGGGGGGTAGTCTTTGGCCCCTATTACTTAAGTGAACCTTTGCCATAGTATTAAATAGTTCTGAGTCAAAATATTGTGTGTACATTTGATTAAATTTTTAATGGGTTACAAAGTTACTTTTGAGCTGGTGTTATAAAAATTATCTTGACATTTGTCCATCTTAAGGCTCTTGCAGGTATATTTGATGAGTATTATATAATTTTAACCAAATTCCGGAGGTAGGGAGATAAAAGCATAACAAAAAAAACAAACAATTCCGGTATTTTCAGACATAAAAATACCGGAAATACGTCAGAAAATACCGGAAATTCGGTAAAATACCGGAACACAATCACCCCTGTTAATAATACTTTCATTAATATATTTCAAGTAGTTTCAGACAAACATCATCTTTAATAGGTCATGTGTACTACGGTGCTGGTCCATGCGAATTCAAAAACTTAATCTCTAAACTCTTTCTCTTCAAAAATACCCTCCTTTCACTGATGATTGAGATAAATCTAAGACAAGGAATTCAGATGTACAATTGTTAATTGAGCTGAAACAATGATAATTTCCTATCTCTAAGACAGCTATGGATACTTCAATTAATTGTTATTGAGCCTAACTTTCAAGATTGATAAGTTTTACTCATGAGACAAAAAAAAAAAAAAAAATAATAATAATAATCGTGATTGTAGCAGGCAAAAGGAAAAAATATCTTGCAGTTATAAGTGTATTGTATATCATATGTATACTTGTTCTGACGGATAATAGTTTGATAGTTTTATCAATATGCCATTATATACATTTTTGCCATTGATAGTAGAAAGAAAAGTGATCTGCTTTAAATTAAAAATTAGATTCATTGTGGCAAATGTTGTTTAACTGACAATTTTCATTCTGGAAAGAAAAGCTATCACTAAAATAGACAAGTTTCGCTCCCAGAGGAATACTTTTGTTTCAAAGAACTTTGCAGCAGGATGGTTGAAATAAATGGGTGTATTTCGTCAAATATACTTATTCATAGATAAAACAAATTGCCTCAAATTCATAGCCCAATCTCAAATACCATTGAAAATTAGAAGAGATGGTCCTCTGTCTTAATCTTTAAATTCAGTATGTTCTTTTAGTCATGCTGACATGATAGGTTTTCTAGGAACTTTAGAGTTATTTTTTCCTATACCACGGGTGGAGAAGAAAATTCAACTTTCAGTGGCACAATTATATTCAATTTTATAAACTGGACCATAATACACTTAAAATAATTAGGGAAACATTTCAGCAAGTACTTCATAAACATACTTTTGAGAAAATGAAACATCAAAGAAAGGGTTAAGTCTTGATAAACTTACAATAAATAGCCGTAACTAATGGAATTTTACATTAGTTCAAGTTACTCTAGTAACAAAAATACACTGATTCAATGATTAAAATTTAGTAGCATCTAAAAGACACTTCAATATGTTACGTAAAAAAAAAATTGAGTAAATTAAGGGCATTCCATCATGTTCAAACAAGCATCTAAAATAGAGGAAAAAATGAAAATTTCGGAAATTTTTGATTTTTTAAAGGACAATTTCATCATTAAGGAATTCAAAAACAATTACTAAATTCAAGCAGACAGTTATTTATGGATACTTTTTCAATCCGGATTCTTTTTGCTGTTATTTTTTCATTAAAAGAGCTTGAAGAGTGATTTGAAATCTGAATGAAATTTTCAAGTTTTTTCAATCTTTGTTAATATCCAAGATTCAAAAAAAAAAAAAAAAAAAAGCTCTGAATAAATTTTACTTTCATCTTTCCTAATAAATATGTGTTTATAGAATGTGGAAATATTTATTTTTTAAGTGTACATTTATAACTTATGGAGTTATTAAGTCGCAAACTGGCTGCCATGAACTCTGAAAATGTAGGCTTAGCCTAAGCATCAACTTCTAATTTCAATAACAAAGCAACAAACAGTTTTTAAGCTTCCATACTTTGCATATGCTCATACATATGCATGATTTACCTAAATAAAAATTTTCATTGAAATCTGTGACATGTCAGCCACAGCTAATTTGCTCATTTCGCATGGAATGACCCAAATACAGATTTAAGTCCAATCAATCTACTAATATACTTAATTTTATCCTGTATAATACAGGATAAAATTATCATCTCATGACAGATGCAAAATATGAAGTTTACAGAACAACTCAAATTTTAGACTCAAGACTAACAATAATGTATTGAAGGTAATTAATGAAATTAAGTAAAAATTTTCATTTCTCAACAGTAAGCTTTTTAAAAAGCTACAAGTATAAATTCTAGTCAAGATTACATGCACATTTTATGACTGAAATGAATATCACACTAACAAAAATGAATATATTGTTAAAGGTTCCGGTGCAGCTTCAACTTTCTTGAAAGGACGACACAGTTCTTGAGAAAAACACAGGAGTTTTAATTACACTATGTACAGGAAAGATTGTTAACAGCTGCTAAATTAATCATCAGCAATCAAGCAAATATCAATCAACACCGTAAACTCAACGGTTACACACGTATTTTCATCCAAATACGAAAAACAACACAGCGAAATGCCTCGCAATAAACGAAGCTAATACACTCTCAGCACGAATTCTCAATCGAGACTGACTTCTTATCATGCCTAACGGCTTTTTATAGACATCGAAAGAGACCTCTCAACTATTCCAGAAAATGCTACACCGTTCTACACTTTCTTATTTCTTTCCATTCACAAATTTTATCACTCAGAAATGAGGGGACCGTATACTTCAGTCGAATGTACAGGTGCTGTATATTCATTACAAGAAACTATTTACAGGTTACATTACTACAGTAATTTTAGATGAAAGATAATTAAATAAACGCCAAATTTAGCTAGATTACGACAAATTAATTACAAAAATAATTTCTATTTACAGAATTTGTAACAATATATTTTCCTAATTTCAGAGCAAGATGCAAATTTTAAGAAACACAATATTTACATTTTGATTTTAACACTTGATTTGAAATTGAACAAATTCTTCCCGTTACAAGGAATTGTCTCATAAAATTATTTGAAGTAAAAGCAGTGAGCTCTTTCTTAAAGACAATAAACTCAATGAGGTTTTTAGCCTGAGGAAAGGAAAGTCTTTTTAGGAGTATAAAATATCTGCTTAAAATTTATATTAAGGATGCAGAGCAATGGAATCGTTTCCAAAATTTTAAAAGTATTTTTTTCTGAAAGAGCATGCTTAAAAACATAGGATCTGACCATTTTCTAAGTAATTTGTTTAAGTTTAATACTTTAAAAAACTTACTTAAATCGGCACGCTTTCAATGTTTACACTTCTGTCGTGTGACATCACAAATGATGAAATGCCATTCAATGTTGCCATTCACAGAACAAAATATTTAATTCGCATCTTTACTCGCGTGTATTGGGAACGATATGGTTGATAGCAAGCGTAGAGCGCAATTGTAATTCGCTGCTTGATTATCATAACGTGGAAAAGTAGTAGAAAGATATGCCAAATTGCATCATTTGTGACGTCATAAAGACCACGCCTTGTTTGAAAAACTGGACACTTTAAAAAATTTTAAAAAACTGTTGGGAAAATGAAAGTATTTTCTGGGTTCATGTAATTTTTTTTTTGCTTATTCTATCCATTTCAATGACTAAAAGTAGTACTTTTGACTGAAGGAAACCACCCCATTAGAAATTTTAAGCTAATATGTTTACATAATGTTCTTATACATTGTAGAACTGATGTTAATGTATTTTGAACAAATTTTATCTACTATACTCATGCAATTTTAAAATGCTTATTTAATTTACAAGAAAGAACACAAAGAAGAACTTGAAGTCAAGTTTACAATATATTAATTCCAATTTATTACTTAAAAAACAAAGCCTTTTTCTTAAATAAGTAAAATAAGAAACAAAATGTTACCGAATCTGCATTCCTTTTGACCAGTGGCACATATCTTTCCGCAGCAACAGGTTATTTAGTGCTCCAGCACAAATAAAATAGAACAGCTGTAAAGAATTTTTTTAAAAAATTAAGTATCATTTGCATTAGTATAGTGATGGTTCTGTTCTCCCCAATCACCACATCCGGTGGTGATTGGTAGGGTTTAAGTTAATAAATAAATAATGGTGATGGTTGCAGTATAACAGCTTCAAAATAAATATTTGTTACCTGTTTGTAGATTTGAGTGATTAATTCAGGATCAATGCCATGTATACTAAGAACTTTGAAAAAGGCCGAGAGCTGTAAAAAAAAAAAAAAAAAGAGAAGAGAAAACAATCAGAATTTAAATTAAATAAGAATAAAATTAAGCAAAACCAAACTAGAAGTTCAACAAAAGTAGAGTACAACACAGGTATGTCTTTTTCAATTGCAGTAAAGAGGTTAAATCTAGTGTTTTGACTTTAACAAGTTGACTTATGTCATGGTTATACTTGTATAAAAGTTGGTTAATTGTCTGATAGGGCAATAGGTTTCCATCTCAATTTTTTAATGATCCCTACACTATGCATTAGAGCAGAGGTTCCCAAAGCGGGTGTTGTGGCACTGTGGGGTGCCGCAGGTAGAGGCAAGGTGTGCCGCAAAATGTCCATGGTAACAATGTATATAATGTAATACATATAGACTAGAATGCTGTAAGAAAAGGCTAATTCTCCAAAGGGTGCCGTGAATAAAAAAGTTTGGGAACCCCTGCATTAGAGTTTTGAACTTGAATACCTCTTGTGAAGTTTGTTAGATTTTTTTTTTTTTTTTTTTTTTTTGTGTGTCTGAATTGTTTTTTATGTAGATGATTTCCTAAAGTATGAATGTAAGGATTTTTCAATACATTATTTTTCGGAGTCAAACTTTCAATATCTTGACAAACTTTCAATATTTGACCATCCACAAAAAATGGTCAGATTGAGATGAGGGCATCTCAATTTGACCATTTTTTGTGGTTGGAAGTACAAGCTTAGGACCGACGGATATAAAAATATACTTCATTCAGGTTCAACATCGACTCAATATATATATGTGGGGACCATGGAGCTCCAATCCGCTGTAACTCCGGCCACAGAATCAATTATTTGAAGCAGCAACTGTGCGTTACTCAACTCTTCTCTCATTAATTCGAATTAACTCTGTCTTTGTTTGGTGTGGGCATTCGCTTGACAGCGACTTTTAGAATGTTGTTTTTAGCTTTTTAGTATTTTAGAAACTTTGCTTTTATCTTGTTATCAAATTATTCGAAATTTAATCTCTGTAATAAATACTAATTCGGTAGAACAAACCTACTCATCTTTATATATATTGTCACAATGTTAAATTCTAGCTAAAGTACTAACTTCTTTAATGAGACTGTCCAGTGCTCGTTGAGGATCAACTGGTGATTCAACTTCACGAGCAATGCTGGAAGAGCGCCCTCTCATGCCAGAAGGTTTGTTCCCAGAAATACCTGGTATTGCTTCATGCTCTAAAACAGCAGGAACTGGAAGAAAAAGTAGACTTTTCAATAAGAAAGGAAGAAAGTTGCAATTTTAACAATATATCTTTAGAATGTCAAATAAATAAAATTAAATCACACTTTTATAATTGGCAGTTTTAAAAATCATGCATAATAAAGTAAAAACATTTCATCCTGAAATCAGGATTTTATTTTTGTTCAAATATAAATAGTTTCATCGACTCATTCACACAGACATCTAAAAGCAACTTTAAAACTAGCTTCATGCTCTCAAATTATTCGAAATTGAGAACTAAAGTCTGAATTACATTAGAAAAGTGTTAGGATTTAGTTAGAATATCTCGAGCACAATGTTGTTAAACTAAAGTTGCGTTAAACTGCTTCCCACACTAAAAGAAAATGATTATTACAAACATAAAATTTCTTTGAACGAAGAAAAAGTAAATCTACAAATTTAAACTTTTTCAAAATTATTATTTTATAAAATATAAACTCGTAAAAATAAAATTTTAAACAGAAAATAGTAAAATAATATTTAACTGAAATGTAAATGACAGATGTCTTATTAGAAAAGAAAAGTTCATGCCATTTAATTTGACGCTGCTTCAAATTTAAGGTGTGACTGAAATATTTTGAGTAACTTCCATCTTTACAAGATGTTTTTGAAGCATAGGGTGGTACTTTGTAAGTAGTTACATCTCTTCTAAGAACTTTCTACTATTTGGGGTGATATTATTTCTTCATGATCATAAGAGGCAATTTTAAATACCAGAAATTCAAAAATATCTTAATAAGACTTTCTTTCAAAATTAAAAATTACTTTGCCATGACATAGTTTTATTTATTAATAGCCTGTGCATTTTGAAGACTGGTTTCCAACCCTTTTTACAAAAATTTTGACTGAGTTGGACATTAGATTTAACAATATTAAGATTTAGTGTTTTCAAGTTAATTAGACTATTGATTTACACTCAGGGTACACTCTAGTAGTTTTGCTGCAGTCAATAGTTAAAAGACATGACATCGGGTTGTGAAGAATGCACAAGTAGAAAGAATGACATTACAGTAGAATACCTTTATAATGCCAATCTATATAACGCAATTCTCTATAAACTGCACAACTTTTCAGAAGTTACCAATAGGTTTTGAAGTATAAAAAAAAAATCCCTCTGTATCTCTTTGCAAACATAAAAATTGTTGGGCAAATTAAATTTTGAATCAGTTTTTCATCTTTCCATCTTAATTCAAAACTTTTAAATGAAAATTAGTACCCACAGTAAACAGAAAATACCAGATGGCTCTTGAAAATCCAGTTGCTATGCAAACCATGAAGATAGCAGAAGTGCAGGATAATTCACTTTCTTTTGATTGTGAAACATATTTATTTGTGAATGACTAACAGTAATATTAGTGCTTTAAAGCTCATTGCAGATAAAACTCATTCTGAAGTGCTGATATATAGATATATTCTGAATATTAGTTTTAAAATTTGTGAAATCTTTACTAATAATAAAGCTGAAAGTCTCTCTGTCCGGAGGATGTCTGGACCTCTGTGATGCGCATAGTGCCTAGACGGTTCGGCCGATTTTCATGAAATTTGGCATAAAGTTAGTTTGTAGCATGGGGGTGTGCACCTCGAAGCGTTCTTTCGAAAATTCGATTCTGTTTTTTTTTTCTATTCCAATTTTAAGAACAAAACTATCATAAGATGGACGAGTAAATTACGAAATTATCATAACTTGGAACCGTAACATGGGCACAAGCCAATTGGCGAGATACGAAATTATCATAACGTGGAACCCTAACATGGGTACAAGCCAATTGGCGAGAAAATTCACCATACATTATTTGTAAATATACAGGCGAACCAAAAGACCTTTTAGTTTTTCTATTACGGGCAGAGCCGTGCGGATATCACTAGTGATCTATATAACGCAAAAACCTGTATAACGCAAAAGCTCCAGTCTCAAGGTGTGCGGTATAATGGTCTTCTACTGTATTTTGAAAGCTAATAATAACTCCAATAAAAACTCAATATTACCTATGTAAGGCTGCACTCTCACTTCCATCAGTTTAATCACAGCTTGATAAATCCAGACAGCTACATCACTCAACAATTGCCGATACTCCGATAAATCAAAATTTCTCAAGGACTGCTCATTTTGCTTAGGAGTATTTTCAGCTTGAAATGCCTGTAATAGATACGATATGCTATGCATTTAATCCAGTGAACATTTTTCTTTTCTTATCAAAATGGGAGAGTTAACAATTTTATGCGACAGCATGCTCAAAAAAAAAAAAAACATATCTTTCAGTTTGTGCTTATAACAAAAGCAGAAATGAACAAACAAAAAAAGAAGAATTGGTATAGAATTATATTTTTTCATGCAGAAATTTTGCTAGAGTATATTTGGTGCCGATTTTAAATAAGAATAGAACTCCTATTTAAAATCTGCACCCACAATTTACATTTTTAACCCTTTAAGCAGTTTGCCCGTACAGTGTACGTGCTACCCGAAATTGGCCTCATCTGGTTTTTCCATACGGCGTACGGGCATCGATATTTTCTCCTTTCCTTTTCTGGTTTGCCCACATTTTTTATTACTGAAAGAGACTGTTTAGTATTATTATTTTTCAACAGATGGCATGGCTTGTCCATGTAAATGAAATGCTTTTCATCCAGGTTTTTCTATGTAGCGGGAAAGCGGGAACTTTTATTTGAAATTTTTGTTCGACTGTATGCCGTGCTTGTGAATCTTATGGAAATTATGGATGGAATAGACGACGAAAATACTTTCTTGTTAGATGAACTACATTCTGATACAGATATTTCTTCTAATTATTTCGATTATTCCTCAGATGACTCGTGTAGTGAGCTCAGCTCTGATGAAGATTTAAGTTCTGCAAGAATGTTTACAGAGGTTGATGTGAAAAATCCACCTGTTCCGTGTCCTCGATTTAAATTTTCTAGTATTCCCTCTGTGCACGTACAATTTGACGACACTTCTGATGTTCTACAATTTTATGAAACATTCATTGATTTTTCACTCATGAGTAAAATTGTGGAAGAGACATAAATATGCTAAACAGTGCAATAAAAAAATACCTTTTTTGGAAGCATTTCTGGCAAAATAATTGACCACTTAAAGGGTTAATCAACATTGCTTTAAGCGCTGCAAATTGCAGCTGTTTTTTTTTTTTTTTTTTTTGCCAGTCATCAAATTATTCATTAATGTATATTCACTTTTACCAGTGTATTAGGGTTGGGGAAATATTAAACATGTTTAATAACTAAGCGAAACTTCAATTCAAATTATTGTTATAAAAGTACTTAAACAATTCCAAATTCTGCTCATTAAAAACTAAAACAGCAACCAACTTTTGATTCAAATTTTCGCAGGGCTACTTAGTGACTTCAAAAGATGCAAGATTTCAGGGTCCTGTAGGGACAATGGAACAGGCAAACTGAAAACGGGACGTATGGTTATCGTATACACAAATAAAAAAATAAAAACACTTTGTTGGGTGGAATACAAAGTAATAAAAATCAAAAACAAGGAAGACAAACTCTTCCCATAGAATAATTAAAGTAGTTTTCCTTTTTTTTTTTAAATAGTGGCTATATTACTAGGGGGGGGGGAATGCAGCAAATGGCTATTTATGGTTCAATTTTGGTTCAAATAATAATCAGGAAATATCTTGGATTTTTTATAAAAAACTTGTGCACTTTTGAAAACTAAGTAATGCAAGAACAGAAAATGGCAACACTTAATGTGATTTTCAAAGAAAATAGATTAAGAATTCTGGAGCAGATGCTAATGAAATCGAGTGATCAAAGTCAATAATAAAAAGCTAAAACTTTTATTGAATTTTAGTGTCAACTGGTATTTTTTTATTTTTCAAACAATAAGTACAAAACAATAATACTGGTGCAAAAACTAATGCAAATACACCCCAAAAAAGGGGGGGGGGTGAAACATGGACGAGATTGATAGTTAATATAGTCCAGGCTAGAAGAAAATACACCTCTTTTTTGAATATATATAATGTTTTTCGACTGCTCCTATTCTATTTTGGCCTGCTTATTCCAAATCAGTTGAGTGTCAGATGATAAACCTTGAGCATTTTTTTCATAATGGTAAAATCCAAGATGACGACTTTAAACCGTGAAAAGCAAAATAAGGGCAACATAAGTGCGATGAAATATAGAGCCATTCCATTTCAGATCAGGCAGGGTCTGTCACATGACCATCACCGATTTTTTTGAAAAAAATACAGTAGTTACAACTGAGGGACATATGAAATATCCCAAAAGGATTTTGCAAGAAAAATGTTTTTTCTTCGGTTACAGCCTATTAAAATTCTGCACAAAATCCGCCATTTTGGAAAAAACCGGCAAAACACTCCATTTCAAATGGACATTATTTCAAAAGTATTTAACCTATTTGAATAATTCATTTTTCTAAAAATAAATAAGGACCCATATATCCTCTAGACATCGTTTTTGAAAGTTTAGTTAGGTTTTTTGATAAAGAAAAAAAATCATTTTTGTCGCGAAAAAACTGCATTTTCACCGATTTTATGATTTTTTTTCTCCATGAAAAAAAAGTTTTTTTTACTAAACGGAGATGGCAGTCTAAAGCCCTTGTTAACGCCTCTGCGCGGGCCCCCGAGCGATAAGGAGCAACGCTTGGGGTCTTGGCTCTTGGCTTTGCCAAGCAACCCTAAAGCCCCCATTGTGAAAGGAGCGTGGGAAACCACCCCTCGGCTCGGAGATGCACTTCCAACGTTGTAGCTAGCGGATGCAGCCATAGGGCTCTCGCTCCCAATCCCTTGTAAGGATACATGCGTATCCTAGTCTTACTTTAATATTATGCTCATACTCTAATTGTAAATAAATTTAATTGTTGTTGTTTTAACCACGACTCATCTATGCAGTCACCATTCTCAATATACAGTCCACTGCTGGAAAATTAGTTTTTCCCCCTGAAGCCAGGCGGCTTCATTTTTGGTCAAGTCTCACCGGAGGAGAATCAGCGTATTTGATTTCTTAACGGACTTTCTACTTAACGAGATGACGGACCTCAACATTTTAAACCGCAGACGAGGAGGTCTCAAAGGACAAGTCACGCGGTTGCTATCATTTATAGGAAGTGATATGGACTCTACGGAAATCGAATGCAAACTTGAACATGTGCAAGCTCTAAAAACCAAATTCGAGCAGCTGAAATTGGATTACTATTCAGTGCTGAAGGATGAGGAATTGGACGAAAATGAAAAGATTTTCATTGAACTCGAAAAAGAATTAGAAAAAATAGAAGTCGCCCTCAAGCGCAAGTTCAAGCAGCTCGTCAACAATAGTTCCCGCTCCTTTAATGATGCATCACCTAACTCAACAATCAGTATCCGTCTTCCCGAAATATCACTTCCAAAATTTAAAGGTAAATATGAAGAATGGTTCCTCTTCAAAGAACAATTTAACTCCATTATCAATAGTAACTCTTCCCTCTCAGATTCACAAAAACTGTATTACCTGAAATCATCACTTATCGGCCGCGCCAAAGAAATAGAAACAATAGATGATACCTACCAGTCCCTGTGGAAGGCCTTGACTGAGAGGTTCGAAAATAAGAGACTAATTGTGAACAGTCATATACAAGAGCTGTTAAACATCCAGAAAATTACTCATGAGTCTGCAGATGAGCTGAGAAATCTTGTGGACAAGATTCATAAGCATCTGCGTGCACTCCGGCAAATGGATCTGCAATGTAATGATTTTACAGACGTTTTGCTCCTCAACATATTTCTTCAAAAGGTGGATGCAGAATCACGAAAGCAATTTGAGATGTCCTTAACCTCTACAGACCTCCCAAAATGGAGCAATTTTGTTCAACTCTTAGAAAAGAGGCATCATTTTTTGGAGAACTCTCAAATTCAATACACTTTACAAATAGGACCCAGATTAACTCAAAAAACATCCATAAGCAGTGTAAATAAGCCATGGATGTTGAACAGTTGTAAATTGTGCAGTGCTTCACATAATCTGCATAATTGTGAAGAATTCAAGCGTCTAAATGTCAAACAAAGGTATGACCTAGTGCGGAAGAACAATTTGTGCTTAAATTGTTTTGGATTCTCTCACCGAGTACAAGATTGCAAATCTAAGAACAGCTGCCGACAGTGTTCACAAAGGCACCACTCTTTACTACACAAGGACAGCTCGACCGGAAATTCCCATGCATTCATCCTCAACCCCCATGGCGAACGAAGCGCAATTTCTTCTCCACAATTTGCCTCAAGCAATACAGGTGTTGAAAACCCCTCACTCGAGCGGGGGAAGAACAGAGACACTTGTTTACTTTCAAGTCGTAAAGCTATCCTACTGTCAACTGTTATCATCTACTTAACAGATGACTCAAAGGTGATGCGGCCCTTTCGGGCGCTGATGGATGCTGGATCAATGTCGAATTTCGTCACCACAAATTGTTTAAATCAATTGAAAGTTAAAACTTCAAGAACAAATATTGCTGTGTCGGGTTTGAATGGAATGTCAATAACGCTACGAAACAAATTTCATGCCACTGTATCGAATTTAAACAGGGATTTCGTGCGAACTCTTGAATTTTTATCGGTGCCCAAAATAACCGATGTTACCCCCTCAACATACCTAGACGTGTCAAGATATAATTGGCCGACTGGAATCCAGTTAGCTGATCCCGAATTCAACAGCCCCGGAAAAATTGATATTCTACTTGGTGCAGAAGTGTTCTTTGAAATGTTAAAGCCTGAGAGGATTTTTCTTAATCCGGGAAACGTGGTGCTCCAAGATTCGGTATTTGGATTCATAGTGAATGGAGCCATTGATAATACCCCAGGAAATAGATCCAGCTACTGCGGTATGATTTTAGAAGAAGAAAACTTAAACAACACACTAAAGACATTCTGGGAAATCGAGAATGTTGCTGAAGAAGAAAAAATCAAAGGCAGCGAAGAGCAGTTTTGTGAGCAGCATTTTCTGAAAACTCATACTCGAACTAATACGGGACGGTACGTTGTGCAACTGCCGTCAGTGGAAGAAATAAAGTTAGGGGAATCCAAGCAATCCGCTTTCAAAAGATTAAATGCATTGTGGAAGAAGCTTAATCGCGATCCGAATATGAAATCTTTGTACTCCAGCTTTATGACTGAATATGAAACCTTAGGACACATGCAGGAAATACTTGAAGATAAAGCAGATAACTGCTACTACTTACCTCACCATGGTGTTTATAAGCCGGAAAAAAGTACGACAAAGCTAAGAGTCGTTTTTGATGCCTCAGCACCCTCATCTAATGGAAATTCTTTAAACTCTCAGCTATTGAACGGCGGAGTGATACAAGAAGAATTATTTTCGATTTTGATAAGATTTCGAAAACACCGTTACGCATTTAGTGCAGACATCGAAAAGATGTACCGCCAAGTCTCAATTCATCCAATGCATCGTGACTACCAACGAATACTATGGAAGAGCGAAATTGATGCTCCAGTAAAAATCTACCAACTTTCTACCGTCACCTACGGCACAACGTGTGCACCGTACTTAGCAACAAGAGTGTTAAAGCAGTTAGCGGCTGATGAAGGGTTAAATTTCCCATATGCATCATCGGTCATAACAACAGACTTCTACATGGATGACGTGCTCACAGGAGCTGAAACTTTAGAGAAGGTTAAACAACTGCAGATAGAACTAATTCATTTACTGGAAAGAGCGGGTATGAAGCTCCATAAATGGTGCGCGAACGAATCAGAACTGCTGAAAAACGTTACAGCTGACCATGAGGAGCGTTCCTTCCATGACACTACTGAAGTAAAGGCGTTAGGAATGTTATGGAAACCTCAAACGGACCATTTTGCGTACAAGGTAAACATCAATGTACAAAACAACTACACCAAGCGATCGGTGCTATCGGATATTGCACGAATTTTCGACCCTTTAGGACTATTGGGTCCAATAATTGCAAGGGCGAAAATATTTATGCAAAAACTATGGCTTTTGAAGACGGATTGGAATCAGCCTCTTCCCTCTTTAGAAAATGAAGAATGGCGAAGGTTCGTGAAGAATTTGCAAGCCTTGAATAATATTGAATGCAATAGATTTATTTTATCAGAACAATTTGAAACTTTAGAAATTCATGGATTTTCCGACGCCTCGGAAAGAGCCTACGGAGCTGTTCTCTACATTAGAAGTATTTCTCAAGGAAGTGTCAATGTAGCTCTCTTATGCAGCAAATCAAGAGTATCTCCACTGAAACCTGTTACTATCCCTCGCCTTGAGCTGTGTGCCGCTGTATTGCTATCAGAATTAACCTCAAAGGTCCTGAAGTCACTGAATTTACAGTTTAACAGTATTCATTTATATTCAGATTCAACAATTGTTTTAGCTTGGCTCAAACAACCTGCACACCTACTCAAGACTTTCGTTGCAAACCGAGTCAGTAAAATTCAACAACTAACTGGAAATTATTCATGGGACCACGTGAAGAGCGAGGATAATGTAGCTGACCTTATCTCACGTGGCGTGGAGCCACATCAACTGCCTCATCATGAAACTTGGTGGAAGGGACCGCGGTTTCTACAGCAAGATTCGCTTCCGTCATCTGTCAAGATCTGCACCCCAGCTGACGTTGCAGAATACTCTCAAGAGTTTAGGAGACACTCGGGGAACAAGATTGAAGCTGAGAGACATACTCCTAATGAACTATCGAACATTTCATTGACTGTTACGATAGATAACAATTCATTTCTTAATGACATTCTAGGAATATCTAATAACTTTACAAAACTTGTGAGAACTCTAAGTTTTATGTTTAGATTTATTCAAAACTGCAGGTACCCAGATCGAAGGACATCTGGCCCAATCAATACGCAAGAGTTAATGAAGGCGGAAACATTTCTTATTCATTCTGTTCAAAGGACAGAATTCGAAACGGAAATAACGAACTTATCAAGGGGAAATTTCGTATCAGGTAATAGTAAATTAAGATCTCTAAACCCCTTCTTAGATAAAAATAACGTCCTTAGAGTAGGGGGTCGTTTAAGTAATTCGAACCTTTGTTATTCTCAAAAGCATCCTGCGATACTCCCTGCTAAGCACAAGCTAACTCAAATTATTATAAATCATTTTCACGTAAAGAATTTACATGTTGGACCACAGTCCTTATTATATTTTGTAAGAGAAAGATTTTGGCCCCTGAATGGTAGGAATCAGTGCCGAAAAATTGTGCATAGTTGTATCACTTGTTATAAGGCAAATCCCTCTTTAACGGAACAACTCATGGGATCTCTGCCTGAAACTCGCGTAAACCCCAGTTTTCCTTTCCAACATACTGGAGTAGATTTCTGCGGCCCATTTTACGTAAAATATAAGGGTCAGAGAAAAGGGGTTTTAAACAAGATTTATGTCGCTATTTTTGTGTGCTTATCGACTAAAGCGGTTCACTTTGAAGTAGTTTCGGATTTAACGACAGAATCATTTATAGCTTCTCTAAAACGATTTTTTGCCAGAAGAGGTAAATGCGCAGTTCTGTACAGTGACAATGCAAAAAACTTTGTGGGGGCCCACGCCGAACTAAAGCATCTTTACAATCTTGTATGCAAACCAGATGAATATTTAAGCAACTATTTATCTTCCGAAAATATTGAGTGGAAATTTATTCCTCCAAGAACTCCTCATTTCGGGGAATTTGGGAAGCAGGTATAAAGTCCTTCAAGTACCACTTAAAGAGATCTATTTGCAATGCGAGATTGACATATGAAGAATTTATAACTGTAACTAATCAGGTAGAAGCAATTTTGAATTCTCGACCACTGACTCCTTTGTCATCAGCAACTGATGATTTAGAAATTTTGACACCAGGTCATTTCCTTATTGGACGGCCAATTAATTCAATTATTGAGCCTCAGCTGTTAGATTTAAATGAAAATAGATTAGGGAAGTGGCAAAGAATCACTAAATTTGTTCAATATATATGGAAGCAATGGAAGCGTGATTATCTAAACAATTTGCAACAAAGATCAAAGTGGCAATCAGAAACAAAAAATGTTACAGTTGGCTCAATGGTCTTAATTAAAGAAGATAATCTCCCAGTAAATAAATGGTTGTTAGGAAGAATTGTTGAAGTCCTTCCCGGCCCTGACGGAAAGGTAAGAGTTGTATCTATACGAACAGAAACTGGGTTAACAAAGAGATCAGTCTCTAAAATTTGTGTGTTGCCGATAGAACAATAGACATGTTTAGTATTGAAGTTATTATTATTCGGATGAATATTTGTGTTTGTAGTTTTTTTTTTAATTTTCATTTGTATTGCTCATTATGTTATTCAATATGCTATCGTATTTCACACATGTTATTGTTTTCATTATTGTTCAACTTTGGTAAAGGATTTGTTCGATTTTTAGGTAAAATCTATGTTTTTCAATTGTTGAATGTAATAAATACATTGCAACGCCGGGCGGCATGTTAACGCCTCTGCGCGGGCCCCCGAGCGATAAGGAGCAACGCTTGGGGTCTTGGCTCTTGGCTTTGCCAAGCAACCCTAAAGCCCCCATTGTGAAAGGAGCGTGGGAAACCACCCCTCGGCTCGGAGATGCACTTCCAACGTTGTAGCTAGCGGATGCAGCCATAGGGCTCTCGCTCCCAATCCCTTGTAAGGATACATGCGTATCCTAGTCTTACTTTAATATTATGCTCATACTCTAATTGTAAATAAATTTAATTGTTGTTGTTTTAACCACGACTCATCTATGCAGTCACCATTCTCAATATACAGTCCACTGCTGGAAAATTAGTTTTTCCCCCTGAAGCCAGGCGGCTTCAGCCCTTATATGATAGTTTCATAATATATTTTATTATAATCCTTGGATGCATACAGCCTCGGAAATAAAATTTGAAATTTTGAAAATTTTCAAAAATTAGCGATTTTTGAAGCGATTTTACTCAAAAAACCCATTTTTTAAAAATCTAAAAATTGGCTCATTTGAATCCCATATAATGCTTAACAAGTGGGTAGACACCGCATCCCGTATTTTTTCCCATAAAATGTTTTATGATTTTTTGAAAGTGACCTTATTGCCCATGGCATGCATGTAAAATAAAAATTTCTAATAATTTTAGTAACTAAAATTCTGGTTATATTAATGCCTAATAGCTACAATAATGGTGCACTTAATCAGCAACAAATAAAATGTTACTGACTTTTAAGAATATAGCAGTATCAAACCGCTTCTGATGACCCAGTCAATTCGTCTTTTTGTACTTTGTTAAATGAATATATTTTTCTGCTGATCAGCGCCTAATTGTTATGGGAGCTGAGATCCCATACTTCCTTATTTGTTTCACTCAAATTTTTGTATTTTTGACCGAATTCAGGCCACTTAAGCATTAAAATAAGTTCTGAAGACTATAGGGATCCTGACCTTATTTTGTTAGAAATTGGATCCCTGGTTATAATAGCTACCTTTGGTGAGATCTGTTTGGTTACCTCAACTTACAACCATGTTCAATTAATTATTTCTCTCATAATACAGTGGGCTTTTTAAATTCTTAAACTACAAGTGAGTTTTGCGGTATGAATTTAATATACATATTCTTAAGTATAAAAGTAATCATACTAGGTAGGATCCAAAAATTATGTGACAACATTCGCCAATGTCAACCAAAGCACGAAATTGAAATTAATAGTTTTAAATGCATTGTATTGTTCTTCCCTTTGATGGTTTCCCCTGTCGCGTAATTGAGTTGAAGAGAAAGAGAATTGAAAGAGAAAAAATATGATTCGTTGCTGCATATGAAAGTAACGGTGAATGCATAGCTTTGGAGACAAAATAAACTAATATTTATAAAAAAAAATATATAGATTTTTACTATTTCTGATAAAGTACATCATTATCGTAGCTATTAGTCATTAATATAATCACCAAAGGCTCTTCTATCTAAAGGCTACACACAGAGTCTTACAAAAAGACGAATTGACTAGTTCATCAACAGCGGTTTGTTACTGATATATTATTAAAAGTTAGTAAGATTTTAGTTGTTCCTGATAAAGGGCACCTTTATTGTAGTTATTAGGCATTAATATAACCAGAATTTCAGTTACTGAAATTATTTGAAATTTTTATTTTACATGCATGCCATGGGCGATAAGGTCACTTTCAAAAAATCATAAAACATTTTATGGGAAAAAATACGGGATGCGGTGTCTACCCACTTGTTAAGCATTATATGGGGTTCAAATGAGCCAATTTTTAGATTTTTAAAAAATGGGTTTTTTGAGTAAAATCACTTCAAAAATCGCTAATTTTTGAAAATTTTCAAAATTTCAAATTTTATTTCCGAGACTGTATGCATCCAAGAATTATAATAAAATATGTTATGAAATTATCATATAAGCGCTTTAGACTGCCATCTCCGTTTAGTAAAAAAAACTTTTTTTTCATGGAGAAAAAAAATTATAAAATCGGTAAAAATGCAGTTTTTTCGCGACAAAAATGATTTTTTTTCTTTGTCAAAAAACCTAACTAAACTTTCAAAAACGATGTCTAGAGGATATATGGGTCCTTATTTATTTTTAGAAAAAAGAATTATTCAAATAGGTTAAATACTTTTGAAATAATGTCCATTTGAAATGGAGTGTTTTGCCGGTTTTTTCCAAAATGGCGGATTTTGTGCAGAATTTTAATAGGCTGTAACTGAAGAAAAAAAAAATTTCTTGCAAAATCCTTTTGGGATATTTCATATGTCCCTCAGTTGTAACTACTGTATTTTTTTCAAAAAAATCGGTGATGGTCAAATGACACTTTTCATACCTGCCTGCCTGATTTGAAATGGAATGACTCTATACTAGAAACTTAAAAAAATTATAGTACTTTTTAGGCAGGAAAAAAATTTGCAGTAAGCCCTCATTCATCCGAACTCCATTAAACTGGACTTCGCTTTATCCAAACAGCCATTTAGATGCACAAATTGTATAGATAAAAGGAGAGTTTGAGCAATAATATATATTTGTAGGAATGTGTTACACTTGTGGCACGCCGTTAGAAGTTATTGTCATGCCGGCGATGTCGAATGGTGTCAAAAGCAACAAGCTGAAGTGCTGTTGAGGATTTTTACTGCGTAGTACAGTAGTTTGTTTGTGAACCTTGGCTCTATTTATATGTTACTTTGTTAAATCCTTACATTTATAAATTCGGACGGCCTGGATCATAAGTCCAGGTGAATGAGGTTCTGCTGTTATTGGAAAGACATATTTATAAAAGGGATACAAACAAAATCAGTATGTGTTCATACTTTCACTAACAGAACAATTTGTTGCTGAAATGAAGAATAGTTGGCAAAAGAAAAATGATATATTCAGATGATTTTGCATAAATTGTGTTTTCATTTTCTCTTAAAAATAATTTTTTAATCGTTGAAATAATTATCACCATCACTATTGTCATCTGTTGGCTTTAAATTATCAATGCAGTCAAATTCTGCTGGCTACGTTTTTAGAAGTATTTTTCGCGATCTTTCCAACCATACCAAACTCGAAGTACTAAAAAGTAGTTTAAAAATGAATTAACACTTAAATGTTTCACGCTTCCAACAATGAATTTCAACAATGGAAGAGAGATAAAATTAAAATTTTTGAGTTTCGCTAACTAAAAAACGCTTATAACTTTTTTCTAGTGGATTTAAGTTATTGGACCTAGGGCGCCCTGACAATTTCTTCGTTTGGAGTATTTTTTATAGACCTTTTCAACCATATTATTGAAAAAAGTTGACCATCGGTTCTCGTAGAAAGAGCCATTTAGGAAGAAAATGCGTTTTTAATTAACAACTTCATTATCGCTTGATTTCAAAAAAATTTTATTGATGACACTAAAATTCGGCTATAGCTACTGAACAAAAAAAGAATGAAGGAAATCGGTTTGCAAACGGAGGAGAAATCTGTACTGAAAGAAAACGGCTTGCCTATTAATATATAAAGATTATTATTCAACATTTTATTTTAATTACATATATAGCATAACTTAATAATTACCTTATCTCCACTATACTGTTTAAGGTTATGCAGTAACCTGCATGTGTTAGCCAGCCATAAGATAGTATAATCAAGTTCTTCATGGCGTTTCTGAAAATAAACGAAAGATTTTTAGCAAAAAAGTACTGAAAATGAGCAATCATTTAAGTACTGCATAACAAAATTAAATGTCTAAAAAAAGGTACTTGAGTATTTTACAAATAGCAAGCACACAGAGCCATATGCATATACATATATTGAGAGAAGAAGAAAAGAGCTGCTTTCAGGTTTTTAACTTATAAGAATAACTTTTTATTTAGCCGTTAGTATAAGAGAAAAAAAAATCAACTTGTTGCCCAGTTATCAACTCAAGTTGATAATTTCTGTGAAGCCTACTAAAAACAAATATTCCAAGTGCATAGCACATTTTATAGAAATATTTTAAAAACAAGCTGAAGACTTCCTTTTACACCAATTTAACGATAATAGCGCCAAGGAGTAAGCAAGGAAACACAAAATATTTTCACTTTCTTGCGAACCAAAGCAAAAAAACGTTTTACACAGATTTATTTCCCTATTATATGCAATTTTAATGCGATTCAGTGGTTAACTCTTTAAATATCACGCACATTGGCCAAATTAAAACCAGACTTAAAAAATTATTTTTAAAAAATGGCTTTGACAGAAAGTTCCACTATCAAATAATTTTTAACACTGATACAGCTGAATGATTATTTCTTTTTACCTTAAAATTTTTATTATAAAAAGCAAAGGTTATATGCTAGTTTTTTTAAAAAAACAGAAGGTATATAGCATATACAACCATAAACCCTCAGATACAAAACTGTGCATTATTTACTATTAGGGAAAAAAAACTGAAAAGGATGCTAAAAGGCTGTTGCAGAATTACAACAGTGTGGTATATAAAGTTTCGTTTTTTACATACACAATAAATTATATACTGAAAAAGGGAAAATGCTGTCTGAATTATTGTATAATTTTATTCAATGATTATTTTTATTCAATAATTATATTTTAATAATCAATTATAATTTTATTGTATTATTTTATTGTAATAGTATTTATTTACTATTTTATTCATTCATGTCCTTCAGAGGGAAAAGTTAACTAAACAGATTTTGCAACAAATAAATTACATATTAATATATTCGATTTTCCTGTGTGATTTCTATCTTGTACTGTTACTATAGTATGAAGATTAATGAATAACTATAAGTCATGTTTTTAACTAAGATATAACTCTGCTTATTACATCCCGTATCCTCATTTTTCTTGTATTATTTCAAAAAAGAAATAAAACTAACTTTGAATTTATACTGAACATTTTGCCAAATATAGATAAAAAATAGAGAAAGCAAAATTAAAACATACCTTAATGATTAGTTTTACACCCTGAATAGTGCTATTTAGCAATGATTTTACTTTTTCCTCGTCATTAATGAAATCTGTGTGGCGAATACACATGAATAGAATATATGCTGGCAAGCCTGGGAGTAAATTTACTGCTATCTTAGGTTTTAAATCTGGAAGGAAGAAAAAATCATAAGTTTTACACACAAAACATAAACACATAGCAAGACAGATTAAGCAGGGATCTGACTGGAATTATTACTGCTGTAATTCAACAAGATGAAAACAAAATCTGCTTATAAAAACATTAATTACTCTGTCCCAAAAATTCTAATTCAATGTTCAGGTATTGGCTGAACCAATTTTGATGAATGAAAAGAGCAATTTTAATTGGCTATCAAAACATTAATCACACATTTAAGTACTGAACCATACTTAAATTTAAAAATTTGTTGCAAAACCATTATGTTTCAAGAAAAACATAACAAACTCGCAAGGTTTCACACATTTATCGTCAAAAGCAAAGGGTAAGTGACCAAGCACTAACTAGAACAAATGGTAGAAGACACTCTCTTCAGTATTGTGGCAAGAGATAGTATTAGTAGTCCAGGTCGCTGCTGCAATACAAGATGATTTAGAAAATATTTTAATTAAAGAGTACCTAAGGCTTGAACTTTGCACATCTCGTTTTACTCAAAACTTAAAACTGTCCTAATACTTCGATTTGCTTTTCATCCCTTCATTTCTCATTTACACATAACCAATTATGCCAAAAAAAATGTTCTTTGAAAAAAAAAAATTCCATTTGAAAAACAGTCAGTAAATTACTGTTTTTGTCTGTTAGTTGAGTGAAAGTACAAAATATAAATTAGTGCAAATAACAAATCAAGTAATTAATCCTTACCATAAATAAGGTTTTTAATAATCAAATGCTCATCTTTTTTCTTATATTCAAACATTCCTAAGTACTCAACATCTTTGTGTTTCACCAACGGCATATCATTAACTTTATCCTTCACTTCAAGCTCCATGACAGGTTCACCTGTACATAAAGTAAATAGACATAAATAATTGGCATAATCATGAAATTCGAATGTTTTTTTTTCTTTTGGTTCCATCTTAGGTTCCATAGGAACGCAATTTATTAAATTATTTTTAATTACGTATTATTTACTTTAAAAACAAAGTATAGACAGCCTTGAAAACTGTTGCATTTGCATATTTTAACTAAAGTGTGACAAATACAATGAACTACATTTCACAACAAAACAATTGGCACAAAAAAAATTGTTATCAAGAAATAATACTACAGTCATAACAAAACATTATTAAATTTCATACCTATTTCTTTCAACAGAAGACAATACTTAACGTAAAAAGATATTACTTTTCAGCTGAACAAAATATACACGATTTCTGTGCTGAAATTAGCACTCAGATTTGTTTTGCCTTTTTATAAGTTTGTTAAACTGAACAAAGTAAACAACGATTTCAACATTGCTACTTAGAATAGGGGCTGTTCATAAATGATGTCACACCTTTTTTCATCATATTTGACCCTCCCTCCCGCCCCGGTCAGCAAGTGTCACTCTTCACCTTAGTCCCTCCCCTCGTCATACGTCATGCTGTAATACATAAGATATTTTTGGTCACTCGTCTGGTCAGTGCTGATTCTGAATTAGCTACCAGTTTGTTTGGCACTCTAGGCTTCCTTAAGAGGTTTTCCACCTCCAGCTCAGTCACTCCTATGTCGGGCTGATGAGTGCTAATAAGCACGAAACTGCAGTCCTCGGCTGGAATTGACCGAGTTGGAGGTGTATTTCGTGTACATAAGATATTGTTATTAAAAAATGCATGACAGCACACTTCTCATTCTTTCCCGTCACAAAATGTCGCAATTTCATGAGCTCCCTCTCCCCTCAAAGTATGGCATCATATGTGAAAATCTCAAAGTAGAAAATCATTTGTCAGTAAATTTACAAATTCAGGGATAAACTAGTTGAAATCGATGAAGCCTGTTTTGAAATCAGCAAATTTTACATAAAAATGGTGAACTTATTTTTTAAAACAACTGAGCTCATATCCAATGAAACCTCTGGGAAAATTGGTAGACTACTAAACTGTCCAACTGAACCCTTATACAAATTTGATGTTGTCAGTAACAATGTATGAACAGTGGATTTAGTGACACTTTGGAGATGGCTGAAAAGATTAAAAAATGATATCTGCTGACTCATTTGACATGAGATTTTGGAGACAAAGGTATTTTCGAGATCAATCAAAGCTCAACGGTCTCATGAATGTAATTTCCTAACACTATAATCAGAAATTCAAAGCATCAAACAAGTTATATAGATTTTAATTACATATCAAAATGATTAAAATGATGAATAATATCAAATGATTTGATGATGAAATGACACAAAATATCAGTTTCTTTTTCCGAAAATAGAAAACACTTAGTTCTTATTTTGTTTTTTTATTCTTTAAGATGTATAATTACTTTAAAAAATAGTGAATCTAGCATATCTGGAATAATATGCATTAGTATTTATTTTATGGATGGGTATACACGTGTACATGCTCAGTTTTGCATTAATTCTTTTTTTCACTTAGTCTTTCCTTCGTAGAAAACTCAATAATAATCAAAGCTGGTATGCACTTATAGATTACTTATGTGACAAAACAAAATGTAGCCAAAAGAATTCCTAACAAATTGATGCTATTCTGAGAGTTTATTGGCAAAATGCACTGCAAAGTGGCCTTTGAACTTGGAGTGAGGAACAGCAACATTTACAACAACAAATGGAGAAAAAAATAACAGAACAAAAAATAAAGCTTCAATCTGCTAACCTTGCACTGGCTATAACAATCAATAAAAAAGTAACGTAAGCTAAGGATTCGGTAATTGGCAACATTCAATGTGCTGAAGGTCAACGGTGGCAGTGCATGAATATTCCCTGTCAAATTTTATTGGAAGATCACATTTAACAATCATATTCTGCAAGGAAATATGCAATTCACATTCGTAAATAAAAAGTATTTGTACTTTTTTTTTTTTTTGCCTTTTGCAATAAAGAAAAATATTGTTTGCTAATTGAAATAATTAAGGGCAAAAATAGTTTTTGCTGATTAAATCCTAACTGTCAACAAACTAAGCCAAAAGACTAGTATGCTGTGCCACCTAAAGACATTGAGGAAACTAGTGACTTTTAGCATGTTTAAGAAATTATTACAGTCAATACAAGTGCGGTGTGATAGAATATGGCCATGAACAACACTATACTACAGCAAAAACTTTTCGTAGCAGTTTTAGTTAAATATTGCTACAAAAAGTTTTTTGAAAATTTAAGGTAACTTTAAAAAATATATATATTATGAAGTTGGGTTGATAAATTGAACTGATATTAAATGGAGATGCATTTCTTTTCAGCTTCTTTATAACCATTTAGGTACATTTATTTAATTTCTAATCAAAAAAACTTAACTTTAAAATAAATACAAAACTGAGCAAGTCAAGCACATCATAGCAGAAAAGGATTGCATCCGAAAACTTATTATTTGGATAATCTGAACAATAATGTGGGGAGGTTTAGCTTATGTCTAGTTCCATACATAATTGTGTTTTGTATTTTTAACTGTAACTATGAATAGCGATTCATAATTAACCAATGAAAAGACTTTTTTAAAAATGTTTTTTGTGTGTGTCAGTATATTCATGAAAAATATATTTAGAGGTTAATTTATTAGTTATGACAAAAGTCAAAAGACCATACCACTCATTAAAATCAAGAGTCAATACTGAAGCTAAAAAAGAATGCAACAAGCAATTTAATGTAGTTTTTTTTTAAATATATTTTACTTACCGTGAGGACTAAGAATAACAGACGATCGTTTTGAAACAGTTCCTGTTGTTAGTGAAAAAGAAAAGTTATAGTCAACCACCACCAATAGGAAAAGCATACACAGAATGAAAAGCAAAAGCAAAGGAAACAGAAAGCAATAAATTCAACCACACAAAATTGTCTCTTGGTAATAATAATTGAAGTATATTTATAATGAAGAGTTATTTACAGCTTTTTCTTTTTGATTCAATTTTAATTCTTCCTATGCTAAGTAATGGCACAGTAATAAACACAGCAAGATATTATCAAAACTGTAATCTCGGCTTTTAAAAGAATTGCTGACATAGTTTGGCAATCATCATTTATAGCAATGACTGAACTATTTTTTAAAGGAGAAAAATCTGAAAGGAAATTAAATGCATAAGTAAGGGAAAATACCTGGTCTCCAAGTATCATTTAAAAAATTTTTTTAAAGTTGCAAGAGAAAAAAACCCTCATTTGTTAAATAAAATGCCCTTTGTAACAGTCACTGTAAAGTTTAAAAAGAAATGCTTTTTGTTTTTGGAGGGGAGGGGGGAATTTTTTTTTTTCTGAGGGGGGGGGGTCAATGTTTAGAGATATCTGCAACCAATTTATAAAAAGAAAGAAAAAAATAAAGATACGTCATTTAAATACTATGAAAATATTGAAAGGCAAAATAATGCATTTAAAATTAGAGTATACAGTTAAACATATTTACCCGTATCTTTGACTTTCATAGCATACAATTTCAGTTGTTTTTTCAGTTTCTTAATTTGTTCAGAAGATACGTCGATTTTCTCTCGCAAATCCTATGCAAGAAATTCAATATATGCATTTATAATTAAGAGACATTAGTTTGAGAACTAAATTCTCTAGAGCTACACAAACATATATTGAATACATACCACATTTTCGCCAGTCAGCCGATTGATTTCATGTTGTAGAATTGCTTCAGTTTGTGCTTGAGGTGTCTTTTTCAAGTTCTACAAATGAGAGTTGGTTTTCATTATAGATTACTAGAACTTTAAAAACTTCCACTGCTTTTTGAAATTTTCAATATATCTCCTGATTTTACTCTGAACTATACAATAGTGTGATTTTCTTGAACTATACAAGAAAACAACTCTATCAAACACTACAAATCAACATAAACCTAATTAGCACAATTTGTTGATAAGAAAAAAGCTTGTTTACTTGACTTAGCAGCTTCTGTTGCCTTTCGTTGTCTTTTTGGAGTTTCTGCAATTCGTGACGTAATTCTTTTTCCGTAGCCTCTGCTTTGCTTTTTTCGGTTTGCACTTCAGTTTCCAATTGCCTTCAAAAAAAGACACAATAATATTGTTTTCAGTAAAATCTCATTACAATGAATGCCAATACAACAGAATGACATATGTTTCATCCAAATAAAAGAGATCCAGTTTTAATTGCTATTACAAGGAAATTTCTGTTACAACAAACTAAATTCATGGCCCTTTGAAGTGTGGTGTAACAGGCTTTTACTGTTCTAATATCAAGTGAAAAACATAACCAGAGGTTTGTTATAAACTCTTTTACACCTCAAATTAGTGAGGAAATTAAAAGTATGAATTTATAAGTGTTCAATAAACAAATTATTAAGCATTCTATTTGTAAAAATCAAAATTGTAAATATATCTTTTTTCTCTGCTATCTTTCACTTCATCCCTAAAAGGTGAGGTTTTTTTAATAGAATTGATCATTGTTAGTCCTGATAACCTTACAGACTCTTATCCTTCTATACAAAAACAAATAGATAAACTACTTTTATAAATTTCACTCTTCTAATAAATGTTTAGGAATATTTTCACACCTTGGAAAAAATCTTAGCTATATATCAGCCATCATAATGAGTATCCATACTGTTAAAATCTGTTCGCGTCTGTCTGAAAGTCTGAAGCTCGATCATCTCAAGAACCGCTGCAAGTCAGGAGCTGAACGAGGTACCAATCGATTCGAAATTCTCCAGAGAAAACAATAAGAACAATAAGACCAATCTCATAATTGTACGACTTTAATTGTGGGAGATATTAACTAAATCATTAATTAACATTACGTTATTCAGGAATTTTTATTTCTTTCCTGCTGCCATTTTGCATATGGGTGAGCAAATAAAATTCTAACAATTGTTTTAAAATGGATATTTTTGGCTGCTGTCCAAATCTTGAAACAACGTTTCCACCTAGAACTTTATTTTAAATTAGTTTACTTTCTCTTTTATGCTGATATATAAATCCTAAAACTACTCTTTAAAGCATTTTTTTTTTTTTTGTTTAGAAATTAAGCATAAATTAGCTTGGTTCCTCTTTTATTCTAAGCAATGATTTTTATTTCTTTCTGTTGCCATTTTACATTTCTGTTAATAAATAACATTTTTAAAATTGTTTCAGTGGGACTGACGTCATCAAAACAACCAACCAGTTAATCGGTTGCTCTATTCGGACATAACCTTTATTCGTCGTCTACCCTTTTTTTATTCTTTCCAGCCAACGTTCTTAACCCTTTCAGCATATGAAAGTTATTTCTTTGTTATATTTATTTATGTGTAAGTTTATCATTACCAGTCTCATCCTTTGGTAAATTTAAGATGTGTGACTAATTATGTTTTTTTTTGTTGGACTTTTCCTTTCATATGGGTGACTTTTCAAATTATAACAACTCTCTTTTTCCTTCCTGTTTAGTTAAAAGAACATGTTAAATTAAAATTGTTCGGATTTCTTTAAAGGAGACAGGGTTGAACAAAAAAAAATTGCTTTTAATGATTTTAACTAAAGCTTAATTGGAGTCTGATGGTTTTGTATTAAATTAATGCTTAGTGGTATTTAGTAAGACTAGGGATGCTTTAGTTTCACGTAATCAAACTTAAGGGGACACTGGACCTTGAAAACAAACTTTTTTAATTATTAATGGATTTGAATGACATTTTAACCATATACTTTAAACACTGGTACAAGCTTGATTGTAAAATTTCATTACAAAATTTTAATTAGAAGACCAATTATTTAAAAAAATGCAAATAACCTTAACGATATTTAACAAAACTTTGAAAAGTCCCTTGCATAATTATTTTGATTTCACAACACTGAAACTTATTTTAAGTCATTCTCTATACTATAGTAAATGAAACAAAACTCACAAAATTATCCTCATATTCAAATAAATTAAAAAAAAAAATCAAAAATTTGACAAATTTCTTTCTTTTTGAACATCCAGTGTCCCCTTAACGCGTTTGCAACTGATGTCAGAGTACTACAAAAACATTAACTGGACATCTCTTTCATTTTTTAGGTAGCCCGTGCAATACCGGACACGCAGCTAGTAAATGTGAAAAACTGCTGTGTAAAGCACAAAAGTTGTTTCTGCGTCTGAGTTCAAAATGAGAAGTTGCCATTTAAAGTGTTGTGCCTCCATGTATTTAATTCAGATTAACTTTTTCAGAATTTTTTAAAAAATATTTCTCATTCGCATGTGACCATAAAACATTCTATTTAGGTAAAATGTATGGCAAAAAACACCTGGTGACTGGAACTCAATTTTGATAAAAAGGGCAGATAAAATTTGTGCTTAACACAACAGTATAAGCCCATCCCCCAACTTTCTCACAAAAAATTCTTTCAAAAATAATTGACTCGTGTTGCAAGTCCAACTTTTACTTTGAAAATGTATGAGTCTGTAAAAAACTCCCATTATCAGAAAAAGACTGGAATAATGTCAGCATTCTCTTTGTAAATAATTTTAACAATATCTCACCTTTTAATGCCACGCTAAGTGCAAAAATTGTACAGTCAGACCTCGATATAAGGTCACCCGCATATAAGGTCACCCCCCATATAAGGTCACTTTCCTAAAGTCCGGACTCATTGAATAGGGATTCTGTGTTATGGATTATCGGATATATGGTCAGGTCTCAAATACCGCCATCGCTTATAAGGTCATTTTTGTCTGCCTTTCTTTGAGTGATTTCAATGCTTCACTGATTCAGTTCCACAAATTTTCCCTAGTACATGCTCTTTCATCGACAAAATGCCACCTGCCCTACGAACATAAGGAAAACTTTTCCACGAAATCCTTTATCCCCTCAAATTCTAGGAAAAAGGCATGTAGAGACGTTGGAATGCTGCAGAGAGAAGGCGAGTGGAGTGAGTAGGTCTCCCATCCATCGTAAGCACATGCCCATTTTTGACCAGCAAATCACAGGAAATTATCTCATTGAAGCCGTTTTTCACTTGTATTAATTTCTGAATTAAAATTGTAACAAATAATTTCTTAATTTCTAACTAATTGCATTAATTTTGAATGACTTAACTTGATGAAAACATCATAACTTCATCAAGTGATATAGTTTTGAAAATATATTTTAGAATTTGTTTTTTTGATAAAAGTTTATAAACCAGTTATAAGGTCACTCTGCTTATAAGGTCACATTCTCGAAGTCCCGAGGGGTGACCTTATATCGAGGTCCGACTATATGCATCTGAGTTCAAAGTGAGAAATCGGTGTTTAAAGTTGTGTGCCTCCATGTATTTGATATAGATGCAAGTTTTTCAGATTTTTAAGAAAAATAACTCCCATTCACAACTAACCATAAAACACTTTATTTGGGTAAAATATGTGACAAAGAAACACTTGGTGACTGTAACTCAGCTTTGATAAAAAGTACAAATACGACCAGGGGTGGATACAGACAATCATTTTAAGAGGGATCATGCTGAAAAATGATCCCCCCCCCCCCATGAGCGAAGCTATACTTTTGGGCGTGAAAAGTTTCTGAAACTGCATTGGTGTCAATAAAAAGCACCAAATTGGCCTGGAATATGGCTCCTAATACGACATAAAGGTCACTAATTATGTCATTACCAATGAAAAGTAATATTTCAAATATTTACTTTTCAAAATAATTAATAATTTGAAAATACAATGAAATTGTTTACATTTCACAAAAAAAATGACAATGAGGTAAGCTAATTTTTCCAACGGTTTGGGAGGGCCCATGACCCCCATGACCCTCCCCCTGTATCCGCCACTGGATACGACTTTTATGCTTAGCACGGCAAATAAAGCTTCTTTTTTCTCACAAATCTATAAGTCAATTGCAGTACTGCACCAGATCAGATGTGTTGGTATAATATACAGCCAACAAAATGATAAAACCATTCAGCCAGTCTGTGATTTACTCTAGATTGCAGGAAGAAATTCTAATCGAAAAGTTTTATAATTTAAGCTTTAGGCTTACCTGATGAGAGTCTTTTGAGTCTCATAAGCCATGAGAAGTTCACCATCTTCATTAATGAGTTCTGTGTGACTCCCATAAGAAGGTGGATTTACAGGAAGACTCCTATCAGCTAAAATTGTCCTTAGCTGTATGCACTCCTCTCTTCGCCTTTCAAGTTCATCTTGCATTACTTCAAATTGTTCTACAAAAAATTTCAACGATATTTCATGTGAAAGAAAATTATGTTTTGCATAAGAACATAATCAATTTATTTTTGATCCTGACAGAGCTCACTTCTTTTTACTTCCTTTTACAAAAAAGGAAGTATTGTATTCGCAAAAAAATTTTCACTCAAAATTCGGCCTAAATTTCTGTTTTGCTAACCCCCGAATTAATGTTGAGTTTTTTTTTTCAACCCGACCACACGCGGATAAGTGCCTAAGAACGTATAAAAACCTGAAGTATCCATTTTGACATCCCCCGAGTTAATTACAACGACTTTTCTTGTGATGTCCGTATGTATGTCGCATAACTCAAGAACAGTAAGTCTTAGAAAGTTGAAATTTGGTACGTAGACTCCTAGTGGGGTCTAGTTTATGCACCTCCCCTTTTGGTTGCATTTGGGTGTTTCTAAAGGGGTCTTTTGCCCCTTTTTGGGGGAAATCATTGTTAATTTCGATGTAAACTCAAGTGGTGTTATAATTTGGTGGACACTTGGCGATATGTCGCCAAGTTTTGTTTCCAACTTGGCAACAAATTTGCCGATCATTATTATTTTTTTAAATCTGTTTCAATTCGGTGATATATAGAGAATAAACTGTTGAATCACATTAAAATTGCCAGTAACGGGGAAATGACATTAAAGTGGAGTAAAAGGAAGTCATGTGACTCACACATCAGCTCGTTTTCTTTTTTTAAAGCACAAAACACTAAGAACTTCATACTTATCACTTACAATTCATAAGAGATTAGAAGAAAAAAATCTTTGGAAAAATGCAATTTAACTTTCTCACAAAAATTTAATTTTTTTGAACTTTTGCATAAGAAATTAATGGGTCATCATGCAATAGCAGTAATATAGAAAAATAAATGGTTTCATGTCTAGATAAAAAAAATTAAACTTTGCGAATTTTTGCACATAAATTCAATATTTGCTAACATAAACCTATTATAACAATTGGCCAACTTTTTCAGCATTAATTTTCCAGTACAATATTAATAATAGCATATAAGTTGCAAAAGTACATTTTTATTACCTAACAAGTCCTGAGCTTTATTGGATGGATCTTCTCTGGCTAAGGATTCTCTTAATCGAGTAACATCACTTTTTAATTTAGCATTCTCCATTTCTAAATCTTGAAGCTACAATGAAAATCATTACAAAAGTCATAAAATGCGGATACAGTTTAATAAGTGTTTAACAAGTAAGTTTGCTATTCATTTTTGTTTAAAAAAAAAGAAATTCCAGTTTATATTCCATTGAAAATTATTTATGGTGACAGTAAATACATAATGTGATATAAAACAGCAATATATATATATATATATATATAATCCAAAATGGCAAGTTTTAAAATTGTATTAATAATTACATTTCAAAAACATTTATTCAATAAAACATTTTTCAGACAATGATAGCAAATATATTTGAGGCAAATGTATTAGTAGTAAAGACGTAACCTGAAACGTAACCAATCATACTACGCACCCTACACCCACAAAAAGTATTCAAGGTCATTATAACCTGAGCAGAAATTAAGTGACTGAAATTTAACGCAATGAAAATAAGAAAATACGTTAAACTGATATTATGTGCTACAAGAAAGTTGAAACACAAATCAAATAACATCATTTTAGTTTTCCATTACAAATTGTGTCTACTAATTAGAGACAAAAATTTACATTCCTGCTATTGCTTCTTATGTAAATTATTTCACTTAAGAATTTAATCAACTAGTTTTCGAAAAAAAAAAGAGAGAAATGCAGCTCTAGTTTGGAAAGTTTAGCATATAATTAATCTCCTTAGGAAAACCAATTCAATGAAAAAAAAGTGATGAAAACCACTAACATTTACAATGCATTTCAATATGAAAAATTCCACCTTAAAAACTCTTTAAAAGAATACTAGAAAGAATTTTCAAAATAATAAACACATAAATACCCTGATTGTCTCTTTAATGAATTTGTCTTCCTTTGGAGATTCTTCTTCTTTGGCTTCAAGTCCTTCCAATTTTTTTTCTAAACGAGATTTTTCCGACTCTAAAGTTTTTAATTTCTTCTGCAATTTTAACACTAGTGCCACATCAACAAGATCTTTCGCTGAGTCTTCAGAATCAATCTATAAAAAGAAAATGAAATAAGTGTAATGAATGCTAAAACAGGTAAGAAAGTATAATTACGATTGAAAATGATTTAGTGTTTTCTGTTAACCATGGTATGTGCAACCATTAAAGGGTTCGCTGATCAAACACTTCTTATGGCCCTATGCAAAGATTTTTGGGAAAAGCTGGAATTTTTGACTAATACACTGTACTCCTGATTATCCCCGAGTGGATTATCTAGTTTGAGGATTACCCATGCAGGCAAAAATTTAAATTAAAATTTTTTAATTAATTAAAGCTAAAAATTATGCCAATTTTGACTACTTATTTCATAACTAGTACTAATGCATTACTTTTTGCATTAGAAAAGTATCGCATTTAAATCTGAAATATTTTATATACCACCATGTACTTTACTTATAGCCTCCTAATACACTTCTCTGCTTGCTTGGTCATTTTTGGATTTTCCGTGTTTTTTTTTTTTTTTTTTTTTTTTATCCATGTACACTGTACACCCTTGCATTAATTAGCACGGATAATCAAGAGTACAGTGTAATTGAAAATGTAAAAAAAAATATTTTTAAGTGTCACAACAGTAATATTACTGCAGTATACAATAGCTGTAGTCAAAATACAGAAAAAACTCAGTCCTGCAATATAGTGGTGATATCTCTTAATTTTCCAGCATACTTTGGTTTATACTATAAAAGATGAATTATTACTTGATTTTGCAATGTTGCCGGTACAAATTAATGATTAAATTTAAACTTTTTGCTTTGTATTGTTATGTCAAGTAGAAGGTGGGGTTACATCTTTTTTAAAGTCCGAGGTAAGGAAGAAACAAAAAAAATAATCAAGTAAACTTTTAAAGGGTGGTTGGCTGGTTGGTATCCTAGAAACTAAAAACCATTACATTTAATGACTAAATTGCATTGTTGAGAATGCATTAATATATCAATATCACTACTTGCCTAACAATTGTAAGACATACACAGAAATTGAAACATTTTACTAAGGCTTCAAACTGTAAGTTTTAGTAAATCATACGTTACTCAAACATTAAAAATTACAGACTTACTTTAGCTTCCTCATCACTAGGACTGGTATCCTTACTGATTGGAGAATGGTCATCCCAAGGAACATCAGCCAACTTCAAATGCGCTGATTCTTTATCTTTGGACCGAATAGAACCATAACCAATATCCTGATAACAAAAAATAAATGATTTTTAACACATTATAATAAACACATTGTAGTAATTACATCAAGGTTTTTTTTTTTTTTAGAATTAAAATAAACATGCATTTTAAGCACATGAAAACACTTTAATCTTTTCAGTTTGGGGCATTGTACCCAAAGCACTTTGTCTCAGAAGACAAGAGCAAACAGCATTCATACCAATGTTTAGTATTTAAAACAAGTTCTCAGGTGTTTATATTCTAGAAAAATACTTGCTAATTCTAAATTTTGATTTTTGAGAACAAAATGTTTCCAGTACAAATATTGCACAAGACTAAGCTCAAAAATTGCAAGAAATAATGTACAAAGTTTCAAGTAAACACTATAACAGCCAAATATTTTCACCGAAGAAAATAAGATGAATTATTACTCCAGAAATAATTCTTTTTTCTGGAAAAAAATCAAACATAAAAACATTAAAAATATGTACCTCATCATGCGTGTCAGAGGCATCATCTCGAACAGGTTCAGTGGCATCACTTCTGACACTGCCAAGACTAACATTAGATGGAGTACGATTATGTCCCATACTTGAGCCACGAATTCGCTCCATTTCATTCTGCAAGTTTTCATACCTCTGCTCCAGTCGGGCATTTTCCTTTAGAAGCTTCTGGTAAGCAGCACGTTCCGCAGAGAACTCCTCGAGAAGCAATCTTTTTTCATTTTCTAAAACCTCTGGAAATAAAATCAGACCATTTTCAGTTAGTCCAGTAAATGAGAGAAAATTTGAATGAGAAAAAATGCTTAGTGTCAGCCTTCAAAACATACCTATTGCCCCCCTTTCCTTTGCTTTGATAGCTTCATTCATTTTATTCAGATCTTCTTTCAGTTTGATGTTATCTTTATTTAAATGCTCTACAATCTAAATTTAAACAAAATGAAATATTAACAAACATGACAAGGATTTCAAGAAAAATATTAATTGTGATTTCAATGTTTTACATCTTGTAAAATAAGTATTACAAACATAACTAACATGTAATAACAATGGTTTGAAGTTATTTATAAATGGGGTAAATGACTTGGGTAAATGACTCACATTTTTAGAGCAAAACAGTGTGTATTTTGCCACATTCAACACAAAATATGTATACATTGTGCTCATGGATTACTGTATATTTTAAGCTGAATTTAATGGTTTAGCTGAATACTTATACAAATACAAAAGTGACGACCAGCAACAGGCTCTGGGCCCAGCTAGACTGGTCCTAGTCAATTTACAATCCCCAGTGGAGATCAATAGCCCTCTTAAAACTATCTACTCCCTTGCTCATTACCACCTCTTCCAGTAAGCTGTTCCAAGGTTCCACTACCCTGCTAAAATAATAATTTTTCCATGTTAGCCTGAGATTTAAATAGTTTAAAACAATGACCCCTTGTCCTGCTTTCAGTGCTAACTTCAGCCTCGTAACATCTTTCATTTTGATAAATTTAAACTACTGAATCATGTTTCCTTGGTCTCTTCTTTGCTCAAGACCGTACATTTTTAGCCTTCTAAGCCTGGAATCATAGTCTAAATGAGAAAGTCCATTTATTAGCCTTGTAGCCCACCTTTGAACCCTTTCCAATACATTAACATCTTTCTTAAGATAAGGAGACCAAAACAGAACAGCATACTCCAAATGAGGTCTTACGAAACGTCTATATAAGGGCAGAAGAACTTTACATTTGTTTGAAATAGATCTATTGATAAACCCAAGCATCTTATTGGCTTTGTTACTAGCTATGCTGCACTGTTGGCTGAACTTTAAAGCTTGACTTATTAAGACGCCCAGATCAGTAAAGTTTTCTGCCTGACTAATGACTGATCCTTGCAAATAATTGTACACTTATTTCCATGCCCTAAATATAGCACTTGATATACATTTTGGATGATTTCAGAAAAATTATCAAAGCATGGCAACTGACTGACATGGTACTTTTTAGCCTACTTTCCAAGTAAAAGTCAGAAAAAGAAGAAAAAAGCATGAAAGAAGGTTTAATGCATCTTAAAAATATCGCAAAAAACAAAAAAAGTCAAAAACAAATAAAATAATTAAATAAATATTGAAAAATTAAAAATTGGAAAGTAGGATATTGAGATGGGGAAAAATGTCTGTCTGTCTGTCGGTCTGTCTGTCCCCCCCCCCCCCCCAATCACTTTTGAATGAATAGTCCAAGTCAAACAAACTTTTTTTTGTTCGAAAGATCTCGGCAAGGACACCTCATTCCCATATTTCACTTTTTGATTTGATCTATTTTTTGTTCAATTTTGAACAGTTCAAAAAAACTTAACATTAGAGCCTACGGGGAAATTCAAAGCAATTCCGAACTGTGAGGCGAATTTGCTTCAAACAAACTTTGTAGGAAAAAGCTTTTGATGAAAAACTTGTATATAAAATATCTTTTTGATTTGAACAATTTTCCGTTCAATTTTGAACAGTTCAAATTCCTTAACATTAGCGCCTACTGGGAAACTGAAAGTCAATGTAGATTCTGTACTTGAAGGCGAATTTTTTCAAACAAAGTTTGTTGGAACGCTCTTGACGCCAAACTACAGACTTCGACTCCAAGAATTTAGGGGCACTTGACTCCGACTCCTATGCCCAACAATTAATCGGACTCAGACTCCCCGACTTCGACTCTGACTTTGTAGCTTTGGCAAAAATTTATACACGGAGGACAAATGACTGACTCCGATTCTTAGAAATTCGACTCCGACTCCTTTACCCCAAAATGAGATTGACTCCGACTCCGCAGCTATGGTTTTGACTGTGAAATAATTATTGTTGATCTGACTTGTCTTTATTTTTACGCTAAAGTTTTAATTTAGGTATTCAGTTTTCGGCGAATTAACTCGAAGTCATTTATGTTTCTACATAAAGATATGCGCAGATTTTTTTTTTTTTTTTGACAATGAAAGTTATTTCTTTAAGTTGACATTTTATTGTTTTTATTTATTTTGGTAAGTGCATTAATTCATTTAAAAAATTGTTTTTGGCAACAGGGGAAAAAGAAACGATTTTTTTTTTTTTTTTTTTTGATATACTGTATTTATTTTACTGAGCTTATTAATTTTAAATTTTTTCGTTTTGAAAGCTGTTAAAGATTTTTTCAATGGAAAAAAGTGTATTAGTTGCTTTGTTTAAAAGTTGCTGCTATTTTTCTTTTTTATGCATTTAATTTTTTAGATGAGTGAGGAATATTTTATTCCTAGAAATCAGCTGAAAGTATTTTAAAAATATATTTGAAAAAATTTGCGATTTTAGCTATTTTTGAGAATATTGATCAGGTACTAGAAAGTAGTATGGGTATACGGGAAAGTTGGCTCGTCTAGTTCTAGGCAGAACTTCTTGTTAAAATGTCACTCAGTTGCCATGTTTTAACAAATTTTTAAAAATCAGCCAAAATGTATTTTGAGAATTCAATTAGACCAATAAATTCAGCTTTAAAAATACAATAATCATGGTGAAAAGATTGTCTGCACAACATATATTTTGCGGTGAATGTTACAAAATACTTAATGTTCTAAAATGCTACTTATTTACCCATGGAATTGCCCATATAGGTTATAAATACAATCAATGAATATGTAACACATCTTCGACTTTTAGCTGTGTTTCTTTGGACACTTGAAAGACGGAGGGGGCCTGTCTGGCTTCTCTCACAGTGTTTTTCAATAATTCAAATAATAGCTTTCATGACCACAATGCGACTTTCTGATTTATCCTTACGTAACTCTATATGAGTATGTATTTAATCATTTAGTCACTAGCTTCATAGCAGCATAAATATTTAACCTTAGAAATATGGGCCACAGTCAGGGATGGAAAATAGGAGAGGCAAGAGGGGGCGGTTGCACCCCAAAATTTTTCACTAAGAATAACAAAAAACGGGTAAGTTCAATTTAGATAACTTAGCAAATCATTTACCTACATTTTCAGAACTGATAAAACTGATGGAGAATAATTGTTTACCTTAACTAAAGAAGTAATATTGTCATTTGGGTTAAATATTTCAAAATTGTGTACTCTATGTTATCATGGTACATCTTAAATGATATACAGTGTTGAGACTGCTCAATTTTTATACGTAATCTCCATGTCATTTTCCCTAAATGTTTCTGCTGATATTATGACTTAATTTTTAACTAGTAAGTGTTCATTGATTCTTTGTACCAGAAACACATTTTAGCAACTCAATGTATTATATGCTTTCATAGAAGCTTTTTGTAAAGATATATTGTTTTTGAAAAACATCTCACATCAAAAAATATATCTTGAGGCGTTTTACTTGACAATCTCTGAGTGACACAAGATGGTATTCAAAAAAGTTAAATCTATAAAAGCCCCTTGAAAAAAAACTGGAAAGCGACCTTTTCAATGATAGAAAATTAGATGGTTTTTTGATATGTATGACTTTGTTTGAATTTTCGCTTACTTTATTTAAACTGCAAAGCGTTTTCTGAACAATCTACAATTTATCATAAAAAATTCAATCCACTAAACTTAATTCTTGGATTTGAAATTTTAAACTGTTATTGCTTTTGCATTTAATAGTTTGAACTTAAAATCTGAAAATATAGTTTAAAAGAATGAAAAGATAAAAAAAATTTAATTTATTTAATTTATTTAAATTAATTAATTTATTTAAAAAAAAGATACAATGATAAAAAAACAAAATTGTTTAGAAGAAAAAGCGATAAAATTTAAACAATCTCACTAAGACTTAGTCTAATTTTTCAAAAAAGTGGTTAAATAATCACTTCAGTAACCAATTAAAAATTAAGTAAAAATATATTGTGCAAAAATTATACAACAATTCATACTAAAAATTAATAAACACTTACTTCATCTTTTTCAAGTTTCAGGAGTTCCTTTTCGGTTATAATATCTTCCTTCTCATTTTTCAGCTGCTCATTTGCTGCTTTCAGTTCAGCAACAACTTGAACCAGTTCAGCAACACGGTTGTCATACGCCTTAATAGTGCCTTCCAACTGCTTGACATGCTCAGCTTTAGCTGCCACTTCTTGAGTATCCACTTGTTTTGTTTGTAGATTCTTTTTATCTTTCAGCTAAGTAATAAAGGAGCACATATTGAATTATTCTAGAAGAAGCTTGATTGAACTAAATGTGAAAACACAAGTTACCGTGGATAACTGGAAACTGCGGATTATCCGAATGATGGGTAAAATATGATGCTTAGTGAATACAATACCTAAAAATGTCAATAACACTCACACATACATTTAAATTATAACTAAAAATGTTGCTATATTGCATCTATTAACATTGATTATATAAATATATGAAAAATCTAAAAGCAAACAATGACACAATCTTAAGTTTAAACAAAAATAATTTTTTGAAAAGATCTACGGATAATCCGACTGCCGATAATCTGGAATTTACGGTACTTTAATGAGAAAAATAGCTAAGGTAATTTATGATGGCAGATTTTTGTACATAATTGCACAAAATATAAGACATTGTGTGAAGAATTTTGTGAAGTGAAAAAGCGTCTTTTAAAACATTGAATATAATTAAGAAAATTTGGAATAAAGAGAAACTTCATTTTTCAATCTTATAGAAAAAAAAACTTTTTCATTTTTTACAGACTTGGATACAACTCAAAAGCAAAAATGTTTATAATCATGCTTACCCAGCTTTTACGCTGAGAAAAAAAAAACCTCAGAGAAAGCGTAGGAATTAAAATAATTATGTTGGAACTGTAAACAAATTTCAGTATTCCAAAGCTTTTTTTTTTCCTTCCAATTTACAATAAGTATTGTAATTTGAGAAGAGATTGATTTCCAGTTTTACCACACATGGTAATATAAAACATTCTGAGTCCAAAGTTAATATTGAAAGTTGAGAAATATCATCTGTAAAGGATTTTTTTTTTTTTTTTTTTTCGTTTCATTTAATTTAATAACGTGAAACCCCAATTTTAGGCTTTTCAAGGGACTGAGTTAAACAAATGAAAAATACGGGAAAACGTAAACTACGGGAAATACGTAGAAAGCAAAAATTAAATAGAGAAAAAAAATTAAGGTAGTAAAGATGAATCCTTCAAAAGGTATAATGTCTTTGATCATAATATCTATTATATCTTAATTTTTGAGTAAGTGTTTAACCACACTTCAAGTATTCTTGTTTCTAGTTCACTTTTTGTTTTAATGCCATATTTTCGTAATCTAGCCAAAAGATATCTCTAAATGTGTTACATTAGGTTTAAATCTGGCGATTTGGAAGATATTTTTTAAGCTTGAAAACAATTTTGGGGGCACCAGACGCAAACGTTGAAAACTGTGTGCTTCTTATTGTTATTTTGATAAAAAACAAAACTGTTTCCAATAACCAAATTTTGGGATGATAGTTTAAAATTGTCCTTATTTTAATTAACAGCATGATTCATTTTTTCATCAATAAATTCCAAATTACTAAATTCTAATGCTGATGTGCACCCTCACACAAGAGCGCCTTCACCATCCTGATTAACTAACCCAACTAAGTTATTAAGATTAAATGCCTCATTTTCTCTTCTCCCTACAAGTTTACAACATTAAAATAAAAATGTTGAATTTCTTTTCAGCTGCAAATATGATGTCATTCCAAAACGTTTCAAGCTTATTTATCATTGATTTTGAGACAGAAAGCGTAAGTTTTCTGTTTTTTACACAAACAAAATGTTTTTAAGGAAAAAGCTCCCATTTAATCCAGCTTGTCAGAGAACTCAGCAAACAATTTATGGTGAAATTAAAATGCAAAATTTTTCATTTAATTCTGAAGAAACTTTTTCAGCACTCAAATGTGTATTTTTCATAATTTTTTTAACTGTAAATTTCTGATCACATTTTGTTAACTTTGTCAGTTGACTCTCTTTTACCTTGCTTTCAATCTGATTCTTTACTTTAAAGTATTTTATCATGCACTTCATAAAAAATGGTACAAATGAACTAATTTAGTGATATTTCCACCCGATTTTATCGCTACTATGATGAAAAAAAATCAAACTTCGAGTAAGGTTTGTTATTTTTTGCAAATACCAGCCATTTAAAAATAATAAGCAGAATATTGCAGAATAAATACACAAAAAATTAAAGTCAAATGACTTTTAAGTATCAACACAATGCAAAATTGTGTGAAAAACAATAAAAAACAACATATGATAATTTTAATCATGAGTTTATTCAAAAATATTTCAAAGTGCGATGATTTTTGTGGCGCGTTTTTTCTTGGTCTCTTCATTTTTTGATCCATTTCAAAAAGAAAATCGGTCAATATTTTGAAAAAACTACTAGGTCTCATTTAGAATGACATAACAATGATGTGAAAAAATATCGGACTTCATATTCGAATTCCGTTTTGCGTTATTTTGGTTTTACGACAAAATTTCAAAGACTTTTGAAACCATAACGTTTCCGTTCTATTGTTTGTTATGTTGATGATTGCTTTGTTTTGCTTGGCCAAAACCATGTTGATAATGATCTTTTACTTTCTACTCAAAATTCTATTGATTCTTGCATCCAATTCACTATTGAAATGGAAACTGATAGTTATCTTTCTTTTTTGGACGTCTTTATTACTAAAAGTAATGATGAATTTTTGTCTTCGGTGTTTCATAAGAATTTTGCTGTTACACTACCTCCTCACAAATGCTCTTCTCATCCTCCAAACCAAAAGTTCGCCTCATTCAAAGCTTTTGTGTTTCGTGCTTTGAACATCTGTTCTTCCTCCAATTCTTTAGATGCTGAGCTTTCTTTTCTTAAAGCAGTGGCTTTCGATCGTGGTTATTCTCTTAGCACTATTGACTCAATTTATAATAAGCTAATTAAAACCTCTTATTCTGACAAGGTTTCTCCTTCCAATGCTTCCTATACTATTGTGCTTAGCCTTATTATCCTAAAGTCAGTCATCAAGTTGCAAAGATTTTGAAGAAATTTGGTTTCGATATAGCTTTTTCTCCTGTAAATAAGATAAAGTTTACAAACTTGAAGCACCCTATTGATTGCCATAGCAAAAGGGGCATTTATAGCGTCTAATGCAAGTGTGGACTTGGTTACGTTGGACAGACTAAATGTGCTCTCAAGCACCGTCTGAAAGAGACCGAAAATTATGTTAAACATGAAGAACTTGCTCATTCCTCCATCGCTCAGCATTGTTGGACTTCTGGTCACTGTTTTGATTTCTCATCTGCAAAGATTATTTGTAAATGTTCTTCAGTTTACGACCTCGGTTTCTGGGTAGTTTACGATATTTGGAAAAATTCTCATTCTCTTGTATATGATTTTTCTAGCACTCCAGTTTTTCATGATATTTGGAAGCAATTTTTATAATTGCTTTTTCGGTTTCTGTTGTCTCTAACTCTTTTTGTTTCCTGGCTTCTGATTAGTTGTCGCTCCCCCTTGCTCTGAGCCTGAGGTTAACACGGTGTTTGCTGATTGGCTGTTCGTTGTCTTGTGTCCGGAATTCCTATTGGTTGGCCCTCTTTGGTATAAATACCGATGTCCATGTGGTTGTTGTCAGTTCTCTCGTGACTTTGGTTGTGTTGGTGAGCTTTTTGCACTGATGAAGAGGCTCCATTGTAGCCTTGAAATAGCTATATGCTGTATTTTCCTCAAAATTTTTGCTTTATTTATACATTGGTTTATCACTTTAATCATGCATTAATTTAATCATCATTAAATTTCTGTTTCAAGGATAGCAGTTGTGCAACAAAAAACTTGTAGAGGAACCCTGGGGTTCCACGGAACACAATTTAAGAAACGCTGATCTAGCCAAAAAGTAAAAATGAATGTACACTTTACATATAATGAATACTTACTAGTTCTTCAATTTTCTGTTGCAGAGAAATAATCTTATTCTCCAAACCTTTGTTCAATTTCTTCACATGCTCAACAGATTTAGCTTCAATCTAAAGAAGGGGGAAGAAATCTTTTACTGAAAACCTCAACAAAAGTACAGTACTGACAAAATACAAAGAGTTTTATGAAAAATGAAAAAATTTTAAACTGTTTGGTAAGCTAAAAAGTAAAGCATGACTTTTGCTCAAAAAAATTCAGATAGAAATTTTCTAAACTGAGTACAAATTTAGCTAAATCAGTTAGGTATCATATGCTTTTTAAACCAGAAATTTTTCCTTATTTTTTACTGAAACAAAAATTTATATTTATTTTCAATCATATGTTACCATGTTTGAAAACATCATATTTTCAAAAATAACCGATATTTTGATATATATCGGATATTTTGACATTAATCCAATATTTTCAATTAGTATAAACTAAGTCCTAAAAATAGGTAAATACATCCTCAAAAACATTCTTTATTTTCTTATACAATTATTATTACAATATTGTTGCCTCAGAGCAACAGTAAAATATCTAATCTCAAGAATAACACTAAGATATCTTACTGTTGCTCTGAGGCGATATGTAGACTTAAAATTAAGGTTCCTTTCATTATTTATATCTAATATTTCATTTTACATTTTTATCAGTATTGATGGAGTTAATTTAGCATTAGCTGTTTTACTCATTTTTTTTTCTGTTACCTACTTTTATAGATATATGATTCAAAAAGAAAAAATATGCATTGGTCGGTGCACAGTCATAAGACATTTTCTTTTTTCTGACCAACTTTTGATGTTTAATTAGGCACTTGCAATAATAATTTTATGAATATAAAATACAAGTTAATAAAGGAATATTATATTACTTTGTTACATTAATGATGTATTAATGCATCAAAAAAAAATTAGGACGTAACATTTTGGTTATTTTTAATAATAAATGAACAATTTTACAATGATTAATGTAATTTTTATATTGAAAATATTGTTGTTCGGTGAAAAAATATCGAAAATACGATATTTTCAAAATAAATATTGATATATATAGAATGATATATATCAGAAAACCCTGTATGTTACGCACAGCTGAACAATTGATGTTAAAAAGCAATTACTATTAACCTCAAATAAAAACTACCTTAAGTTTTTTAAGTTCTCTCCTAGCAAACCATCTTCGAACAGCAGATTGACAAACAACAATGCGCTTTCTGTTGCGTTGATATTTGGATTTCGCCACAAAGCAGCGAACGTATTTCTGTAAAAGAAAAATTTTATGAAAAAATAATGTTTTTCGTAGAATTATTTTATTTAGCCGCATTTTTAATACCAATTTAACACCTACTTGAATGATAACTGCTGCAGCATTCTTTTGCATTCGAAGAAATTTCTGCCTCGCCCACATTCCTCTAGCATGATTTTGAAGACCAAGAACTGTAGAGCAAGTTCTAAGATATTTTTTACGCTGAACAAACATTCGAACAGTCTTTTGGATGACAATGGCAGCTCTTGTTCTACGTAAGAATGTAGTATACCTGGAAATAATAAGTTGATAAAAATAATTTAATAGTATGAAAATGACATTACAATGAAGAACCGAAAGAATGAACCAGTGAATAAAACATGAACATGCAACTATCTTATATAATTAAAAACTGAGTGTATGTATCTATGTAGATGTCCAAGTTTCTTCTCCCGAACAACAGTGAACTGACCATCGAACCAGGTATCGATGGATTTGTAATCTTCCCGTCTTTATGTTTGGCTATTTAACATAATCCTCCGATAATAATTAGCGAAGATACCAATTAAAAACATGACATTTAGATTCAGACATAAAATCCCTATTTTTCGAAGGCATTCTTCCATTCAAATTATTATTCAGTGCTTTATCTCAACTTTCCGCAACAATGCTTTTATTAAAATTCATAGCGGTGAAGAAAATAATTGAGATGAAAGATCTGTTGCCATTTTTCATCTCGAATATGAGCAAATAAAATTCTGAGTTTTGTTTTAGAGGCTTTTCCTGTAATTGGGGGATTGAAAATGTTTACTTTTTGGTTATTTTTCTGAAATCTGCAGCAAAATTTTACTGATTTTTTTTTTTCCAAGTCTGATTGCAATACAAAAAATAATTAACCAAGTTGAGCATTTGGAAACATAGTTATTAAAATGACCTATTCAAATGCTTAAAAAACAAGAAAATGAAACAGTTCTCTTCACTAGCAAAAAAAAAAAAAAAAAAAAAGAATAGTTACTTGTTTTTACATTAAGGGTATCAAGAATTCTAGTTTACGAAACCTTCGATCTGATTGAAAACATTTTAATAGTTCAGCTACTTTTGTTTGTTTGTTTTCAAGAATAATAAAAAGACTTTTTAAAAAAGTAAAAAGTCCCCTCAGGAGGCAGTTTATTTTATCTTATTAGACCTGCTTGCAGCCAGGAGGGAGGTTTGAAAATCCCAAAAATAGTCAGTAAGGTGAACCGACATATTAATTGTAAAATATAAATGAGCACAGAGAAATCCTAAAACATAAGAAGCTAAACTAGTACGGCAGAACTCCAACTGTATGAACTCCTATTATCTGAATCCCTGATTATCCAAATCGCTTTCAAAATCGGGATTCACAAAATAATGATTTCGTCTACAAGATATTCCTTCCCTGAAACTAGCTAAACAGCTTACTTTGACGGAGATATTCAGTATGCAATGACTTTCATTCAAAGTATGGTGTACTAATGTACAGTACTTGTAATGTGTTCAACTAATGTACAGTACTTGTGAGCACACCTGACAAATAAAAGTGTTGCCATTTCATTTAATTAATTAAAAGCTCTCTTTCTTTAAAAAAAAAAATCTCCCATTTTCAACATACATGCAATAATTAACTAAAATAAACCCTTTTTTTCAAGCAAAATCTAATTATTAGAATTTTTGATTATTCGAATGGGGTCTAGTCCCAACCGATTTGGATAGTTGCCATTCTACTGTACATGCTACCTATAGATTATATCCCAGAAAATAGGATACAAATCTTCACTCGCTGAAATTTAAGAATTTTTTATCTTTAAAAATTTTAGTTTTTGATCATACCCTAGTAAGAAATAGTCTGCAGGCTTTCTTAAGAATCTGTGACGTACATTGCATTGTTGCTCTGTTTCTACCACCACGGATACATTTAGTTAATTTTGAAATATGACAAATTTGACTAAAAAACAATTTTTCATTAAAAAAAACAAAAAACAAATTTGATTCTAAGAGTTACAATACAGAACTATAGACTACCTTCTTGCCAACAAGCCCCTAGAATATTTCTGAATTCCGACTGCTGCTCTTCGTATCTGCATGTACTTCCTCTTATGAAGATATCCTCTAATGTGCTTTTGAACCATCACAGCACAAGCTCTCAGTTTATCAGCTCGTAGCTTTTCTAAGTAGGCAACTTGTCCAGCACGGAAAAATATTTTTGTTTTACCAAACTGGAATTTATCTTCCTCCTAAAGAAAGGGCGTATTTTGAATCATAGGGTAGTGTTTTGAATCAAAAATAATCTAACTTTTGAAAGATTGAAGATAAATAATGTAAAGAATTTCATAATTTCTTAGAATTTGAAATTACTTTAGAGTAATTTTGGTATAATAAGAGATTTTGAAATAAAGGTAAAAAATAAGACTTGGTTTTTTTTTTTTTTTTTTTTTTAAATATTTTTTTTTTTTTTATTCCCTCCATTTTCAGCATATTCTCATTGATAATCGAATACATAGGAGATTTAATATATTTGTTAAGAAAGAGTAGCTTATGGTTTACTCTGATTGTAGTTTTATTTTATCAAATACTTAATCTTTTTACAAGGCACTGGAAACACAAAAATATCCACAGAAAACTATATCTTTATTAAAATGCTTATAATATAAATATCATATTTAAAAAAAAATTACATAGAACAATAGCTATATTAGAACAAGTTTTGTTTCAAAATAAGAATTCGGTAAATATATGTATGTTAGCTACTATAATAACAGAAAAATATGGTCCCAATAAGAAAAAATTTCTAAATACAAAAAAAGGCAATAGTTAAAATACTGTCAAAAAGTTAATTTTTGCCAATCAATCACCTCAATTTCTTCTGAAGGTATAACGTTATTGCTTTTGTGATTACTGATGTGTCAAATGTTCAGTAGCCATTGTGCTATAATATTGTGTTGTTAAATTTTTTCTCACTGGAACGTGCAAGGTGGGGGGTGGGGGAGGAGAGATTCTTTACAAAAAGGATTGAATCTTGCACAATATAACTGTGTAAATTTTCTACATATGTAAACACCTTTTTTAAACATTGATACATTCAAAAAATATGTATTATGTATAGGTTACTAAAGGGTATCAAAATTAAAATTAATGCCAAATATCAAACAAATTTGATAGGTAGCAAAATGTGACATTCTGTCTTTACCGGTGTACTTTTCTGTGAAGCCATTTTAAAACCACATTATTTACTTTAGGGATTGAAAAAAAGTTTTAAGAATATCCATCTCAGGATATTTTTAGATTTGAACAGAGAAAAATCGGTCTGTTTTGGAGAAAAATTAGGATTTTGGAACAAAATAGAAATAAGTATTTCTTGGATTGGAATGATATACTGGAATGGCATTCTGCTTAGTATAAAACTAACAGAATGGCGCTTTTGCTTTGGTGCATTCTGGCTACACTACACCCCTCCTAATTTTGTTATTTTCTCAATAAACCAGCGCAAAAAAAAAATCTACTTCTATTTAAAGATAAAGTTTTTACAAACACATTATAAATTTCACATCATGTAAATGGGACAAATATGATTGCAGAAGATTGCAAATATTTTGAATGCCAACAATAAGAATATATGCCATTGGATGGATAATAGGACATGTAATTTACAAAACAACTTTTGACTATGAGAATATGCTTCATATACACAAGGAATCAGAAAGAGATTAAAGCTATGAGACATTCTTTTTAATCTCTTTAAATGTTTTCTATGAATAAAGAAAAGACATCACAGAGAATTATTTATCATAGATTTCAAAATTTGTTACAAGAAAACTTCACTAATAATTAAACTAAATATTTTGTTTTACAAAAAGATAGCTTGATTCAATAAAATTGCTCTCTGAGTGGTATATTGATAGAAGTTTGTTGCAGGTCATTTTAAATTAAAAAGCAAGGGATGCTATAACAATTGCAAAACTATTCATATTAACTAAAATTTCAAACTTTGAAAATATAGATGATTAAACTTACACCTTTTCCAAAGAATGAGTGTTGCTTGCATGGAAGAAAAGAATATCAATTATAAAAGAGAAATTTTAAAGAGAAATACTAAAGTTATGTGTACAGAATTGATTGATAAGTTTTACATAACACAAAAACAGAATTGAATGTGAGAGGTAATCAAACAAATAATATGTGAACGTATATTGAGATAACTATTTCTTAAGGGTGTAAGTGCTAATCACAATAGCATAAATAGCACAAAAATAATCTTGTCCAAAAGCCTACTAAAGATGTCCTACAAAAAGTTTCTAGATGTTTAAAATTTGCTCCAGAGCACCAGCTATTTACTCTAAGTTAAAAGTTAAATATTAGCAAACTATGTAAAAATGAAAGGAAAAAAATCTTGAACTTGAAACAAAAGGGGAGAAAAAATCTGAAAGCATTTCAAAAATTAACATATAGACAGATAAGACTTCTACATTAAGAAAAACCATATAATTCAAATTCATAAGCCTTTTAGTAGTTTTACCATTTGGTTTGAGGATAACTTTTATACTGGAGTACTAGCACAGTACAACTTAAAGTTGAAAATTCTCTCAATTTGACAAAACATGTTGACCATATTTAAAACAAAAACAAATTAAAAATGAGTACAAAAATTTATTTGCACACTTGAAAATTGAAAACAGAAGCATATTTCAGAAATAAAATGAAACAATTATAGTTGAAAATAAAATTTAATCCATACCCGAACTAAGTTTTCCAATATCTTTTGGCAGGTGGTTCTTAAATCTGTTCGCTTTATTTCTTTTGAACATGTCAATACACGATACCTATTCAAGAAATCTTGATATGCCCACCTAAAAATAGTATAATTATTATTATGTAAATAAAATGTATTTCCAAAAAAAAAAAACAATCATTTAAAACTTTTTGGCTCTAAGAAAGACGTACTTAAATACATTATTTGCACTATACTCAAATACAGTTGGCTCTCTGTTTAACGACTTACAAGGGACCACAAAAAATTGCCCTTAAGTAGAAAGCGTCCTTAAATGGAATGCTTTTAACACCATACCTGCCAACCTCTGAGAAAAAAAATCCGGAAGATATTTTTATCCAGAAGATTTTAACGCAAAATACAAGACACCTACTCTTTTTACATTTAACAATATATTAGTTATGAATTTCATATCAATTGAACTTACTTTCGTTTAGTAAATATTACTTGTATTGCTTTCTTTAAAAGTTTGGAAATAATGTTTTTTACTCGTACTCGTCTTAAAAAACGAACGAAGCAAAAACAACGCGAACGAGAAGATCAAGATCGGCGCCGAAATTGTGCCCGCAGTTGCCCGCCGCTACGCTCGCTTCGATTGGATCCTGATGAAGTCATGCGCTGTATCCCTCAGTGACGTTGTAATCTTGCCTCACGTCTTCTCGTGCGATTCTCCTACGGCAACCTCTCCTTGGCTACTTGGCCTAAAACGCGGTGCCGCTTTCCACAAAAGTATCGTTAGCGCCAAAATTGGAGAGATACAATTTTTTTCCTACAAAACATGAAAAATCCGGAAGATTTTGCTCATAACAGGAAAAAGACATGAAAATCCGTAAAACTTCCGGGAAATCCGGAAGCCTTGGCAGGTATGTAACACTATAGTGAACCATCTGGGATCGTGAAAATCTGTCTTTAAATAGAGAAAGTCATTAAATAGAGCGTGGTTAAACAGAGAGCCTACTGTATTTGACATTAACAATTAAATAATTGAATTTTACCAGCTAGTAATTTATTAAAATGTTGCTCATAAACATTATCAATAACAAAATAAGTACAGTAATACCTTGGTTTTCAGTTACTGTTAATTTTGGGTTTCATCAATTTTTCTCATAAAAAATTAGCCTTACTTTCCATCTCATTCTACTTAAATTTTATTTGTGTATCCATGATACTTAGCTGCTAATGCTGCAAAATAAAGGATACATTTTCTTAAAGGGGAGGCTGAAACAGATCTTTTGGATTTCAAACACCTTGGTACAGATGAAGTTAGGGGCGTCCCAAACTACAATTTGTGGAAGGGGAGAAATTCTCAATTTGCAGAAAGAAATTCCAGTTTTACCAAATGATAAAAAGTTTAAAGAATTTAAAAAAATTATATTAATTTGAATTTTTGGCATCTTGAATTCAAATTATGCTTTTCTCAATCATGAGCGTGTGTGTTTGTGTATGTGCATGTGTGTGGGTGCGTGTGTATGTATGCATGTGTGTGCATGTTGTGTATGCAGTGCTGTGTGTGTACGCGCATGCATGTGCAGGCGTTCGTGTGTGTGTGTCTATGTAGGCATATGTGTTTGTGTCTGTATGCAGGCATGAATGTGTGTATGTGTCTGTGAGCAGGCATGAGTGTAGGCGTGTGTGTGTAGGATATGGACGCAACCTGGAGACACTTTTCGCAAGAGGAGCAGCATCGTGAGGAGCCGGTCGACGGTGGTGCTGCAGAAGGAAGCGGGGGGGGGGGGATAAATCATAGGAATTCAAAATAGTCAAATGAGAACAACAAGCAATCGTGATTGCTAAAAAAAGAATCTCCAAGTTGGAATATTGTTTCCAAAGTTGCCAGATCCTCAACAACATTTGCTGAATAAGGAAAAGTTTGGGAGGTCCAGATGACATCCCGTGACCATCCATTGGGACGCTCCTGGATGAAGTTATGTTATGAAATATATTAGTAATGTTTGGAATAAAAGGTCTCAGATATTGCTCTAAATAGCTGAAACCCAATAGCTTCCAAACACATATTGTTTGTAGTAAAAAAATGTTGCACAAAAGGCAGTACAGCCTTTACAGAAGACAAAAGAAATATCAGGTTAATTTCTGGAGGACTCGCATCGCTTCTGCAACCAATGAAAAAAAAAAGATTTCCCTGCATATTCGTTAAAAATGGATTTCGGCATTAAAAATGTATAAAACATATGTGCGAGTACGCACATATTAAATGAATTTGTTTATTCATATGAAGTATTTGAATTAGTTTTTGTACTTTAGGAGAATGTTGATTGCTTTAAGATGGATTATACATGAAAACTCAGGTATCACTATATTATTTTCCGGAAAATTTTTCTGCCATTTTTCCATCTCATACAAAAAAGAAGTATTACCTCGAAGGATAACCAGCAGCACTAATGCGAATAGTTTCAAGCACACCACATGCCCTTAGTTGCTGTACAGCACGATGAGGTTCAAAACAAAAGGCAACTTTCTGATCATTTGGTTTGATGCAACGGACATAATGAGGGGTTGTAGCATTTAATGTTGTCATTAAAAGGCCTAGAGACTCTCGAAACTGAAAATTTAAATTCATTCATTTTTATCCTTTCCAAGTTGCATACAAAACAGCAATACATAATTTGAGAAATAACTAAATTGTTATAAATACAAATTTGCAAAAATTGCGGGCACATGTTTGGGGGATACAAGGAACTCATTTTTTAATGGAAAAAGAGGCAAACTTTTTGGCATAAAAAGTCTAACAAAAGCTTTTGTCAGATGTCTTTAGATAAGTAAGCTCATATCTTTCTGCATTTAAAAAGGGGTTCCTTGTATGACAACAGCAATTTTCGAAATACTTCTGCTCTTGTTATGCAGCAAATTATACTTTTAATACAGAATTTGCTGCAAAAAATTTCAATTACGATGACCTAATAGCAAACAAAATTCTACTTTCTATTTTGCATGTTTTTTAATTAAAAAGAAAAACAAAAATTCCAGTTAAAGGAGACATTTATTGGTGGTGAACAAGAGGGTTTGACTTTGATAAATGTACCTTAAATATTTTACTAAAGAAATGAATATTGTACATCATAAACTAATATTCAAAATTAAAGTGGGTTAAATTTTTTAAAAAATGTTGAAAATAAGTGATTTACATTTTAAAACTACACTAGCCTTCAAAAGTTAAGGTACAACTGGTTTTCAAGTAAAATGCTCCCTCAAAGGAAAAATTTCCAAAACGCTGAAGAATTCAAACTATTAGGCATGCACTTCTAGGCCCATTTTGGGGTACCAATAGTTTTTTTTTTTCTTTTTTTCTTAGCAACTATTTATTTTATTCAATAATTTACTTACATGCATAGTTAACTTAAAAGCTAAACTCCAATTCTTTCTGCATAGCTGGCAGTATCTCCCTATTATTAATAGTAGTAATTATAACTTAATGCAATCTGAATTTGAAATGCACTGTTTTTATTTATTTCTGCTCATAACACATTTTTAAAACAATGATTATTAAAGAGAATTATTTTATGATAAATAACTTACAATAACTATAGTTAATGTAAACATTACCAAGGACAAATGAACTATGTGATGTATTTTACTGCAACCTAAGTACAATATGCCAAAAATGTGTTTACTTTCATAGCAGATAATAGAAATGAAGGTATAAAATGTACCTGTGAGCCGACGGTTTTTTTGTGTTGTTTTTGACCACTTTTAACAGGTGGTGCAGCAGATCTCACTTGTGCAACAGGTTTTAGTTTCGTCTCAGTTTTGTCTTCGAATAATTCACCCACAAGCTCAAACTAAATTTGAAAAAAAAAAAGAAAGAAATTAAATACAGAATAAACAATAAGTTTGAAAATAGCAAAAAGATTCTCATTTTCCAGGTACAAATAAAACAACATCTAAAAATATTTGTGTAATAGTTAGTATTTTTCATTGGCGATAGTTTTTCATGTTCAAAATATATCTAAAGTAGCAGTATCAAATCTAGTTCATTTTTATGGTTTCCATTGAAAATTATCTGAATACATCTCACACATCATTAAAATTACCAGTTGAATGAACATCTTTTGTGTATAGTCGTCCATCATCAACTTTAGTGATCTGATCATTAATTTCACACTATGCTGGCAACTTCAATTTCCATTACTTCAGTAAAAACTTAAGTTGTTCATTACAGCATATTGTTCTGCGGTTGAGTTTTTGAACCCTGTTTGATTCTCGAACAACTGCAAACTTTTTCATTCATCATTGTCACAAAAAAACTATGATACCCCCTTCTTAGTATCCTAAGTTATGCCCAAAACAACTTACCATTGTTTCTGTTTTTTTTTTCATCGTTCAGTCTCATTGCCCATAATTTTCTACTAAATTGGTTACATTCTAAACTCATTTTCCCCAAACATTAGTATTGACTTCCAATGTTTTACCATTTATTTTAATAAAAACTATGACTCATTTGGAAAAAAAATCTAACCAACCGTCAAAAGTTTTCTATATCCGTTTAACAACACAAGCAATGGGGTATCCAAGGGGGGTGATTTGGGATACATCCCTGTCTTAAACATGGAAATTTTCTTAATTTGACCATAACAAAGGACTAATACTAACCACATTTGACTCCGAAATTCAACCATATCTCATTTGAAGATATTCTTTCGAGCAATGTCATTAATTACAAGTGTATTAGTTTTTTTGGAAAAAGATTTTTTTCATCCAGGTTTTCATTTACTAAGGATTTGTTTTGAAAAGTGACTTTAAAAATACAAATAATTTATGCTTTCCAAAACAAATTTGTCAACAATACCTCACAACTAAATTTTATTTTTCTGCAAACTATCACTTCAGTTTTTCCCAGCAAAAAAAAAACAGTGATGAGGACACATCATTCATTGACAGCCATTCTAATAAGAAATATTGAAATAATGAAAGCTTTTACGGGTTAAATTATACTTTGTATTATATTGGTTTTACTCTATTAAAAATATTTTCATAAAATGGTGCGTCAACTCATGCAACCTAATTTGAAAGAGTGTCCACATTTGGTTCAGTTGTCAAAAAATGTAACATTTCTGTCACACGCCTATTACAGAAAAAAACTTTAAGGAACAATTCATTTAATGATGCTTTTTAATTTTATCAAAAATATATCTATTTAAACTTGCCAACAATTAAATAATAATTTTCATTTTAGTATTTTTTTGGTTCACAACATGTGAATTCTCACCTCCGCGGCATGTCACACACCTTGTGTGACTGTTTATGCTGCTTAATAAGTTGTTAATTAAAGTATGTACTTATTTATTTGTTATTCCTTTCACAGGTGTCTCAGATACTAATTGTTTAAGTATATTTAATTTTTTAATATAGTGTTTTAGTAGGAAAAGGAGTCATGACACGCAATAAATTCTCACCTCCATTACCTAAACACAAAATGCCATCCCTCATTAACACGTGGCGGTAATGACATCAAATTTTATTTTCCATGATACTAGGGAGCCCCCTTGTTTATTTTCAGCCATAAAAAAAGTTGTGAGATTTCTGTCAAAAAACAAGAAGATGGATTTGGCTTTAAAAACTAAGTGTGGTTATTGTGACTTCTCACCACCGTGAACTTGAATTTCAGGGATGTAAATTAATGTAAAAAAAGAAGTGAACATGTTTTCAAATACTAAACATGTGCAGATTGCAGCAATGAAAAAACAAAATATTTCCCTGAAAAATACATCCGTTAGGCTTATATTAATGGAAAATTCTTCGCCTCCCAGAATTTCACCTCCGTAATAGATCTTAAATCAATGTCATTATTTTGGAGGTGAAAATAACTGATGAAGGGGAAATACATCAATCTTAGGCATTCTACCAATACTATAAATTGCCAGTATGTTCTCAAGTTTACTTAATACTATTTTTTAACACACATTTGAACTAAAAGGATAACTGCTAATTAAGCTGTACTTTAGTTAAGAGAGCTTAATATTAGATTCCCACTAATTATTAAAATAGCTTATTGTTTGCACAATGAACAAAATAACTACTTTGATATTAAATTGGCCTCAATTTTTAAACATTAAAATTTTTATTCTTTCTTTTTTCTTTCCATAAACAAGGCCAGTGGCGGATCCACAAGGGGGGGGGGGAGATTGGGGCGATCAACCCTCTAAAAGGTTTGTAAATTCGAAAAATTTCCATGAAAAGGTCACCTAACTCTCCCCCCTCCCCCAACACATCACAAAAAAATCACCTACGACTGTATTTTTACAACTTTAATTCCAAAAATTTTACATTGGAGAGTCCCTCAACCACCACTTTCCAATGTCATCAAAGAGCGCCAAAATTCTGAATTTTTAGAGCTTTAATTTCAAAAATATTGGCAAATCGAAAACGTTTTCGAAAATGTCGTTGATGAGGGCCTTCAATTACGTTTTTAAAACTTCAATTCTGAAAAAATTCCGGGGGAAAGCCCCCGACCCGAAGTCCTTCCTCTAACATCAATGAAGATCCACTAACATTATGTTTTTGAAGCTTCGGTATCAAAAAGTTGAGGGATAGCTCCTGACCCCATCCTTTCCCTTAACACTACCAAAGATGGCTAGCCATCACATTTTCAAGGCTACAATTTCACATATTTTCCGATGTAAAGTTCCAAACCCCGTTCCTTCCCCCTTACGTCATAAAAAATGGCTTCGGGACTTCAATTTCGGGAGAGGAGCCCCCATGTCCTTCTTTTTTCAACATCATTCAAAGATCGTCTAAAACAGTGTTTTTGGATCTCCTGTATCGAAAAGTTCTGAACCCCATGTCTTCTGCTACGTCATCAAAGGGGGCCTACAACTGCGTTTTTAGGACTTCAATTCTGAAATTTTTTCCAGGGGAAAGCCCCTAAACCCCCTGGTTTTTAGCATCACTAAATATATCTAAAATTGCATTTTTGAAGCTCTTATATCAAAAAACCAGTGTGGTTGAATTCCTGAATGTCATCCTGTCCCTTCAAGAAACCCAAGAATTATTTTTTCGATTATATACCCTTAAATTTTAAAAATTTTCCAGAGGGGGATTGCCAAGCCTCTCTTTTTCTTATTAACCACCACCACCAAATAGTCTAAATCTTTTTCAAATGGGGAATCAGGTCTGGGATTTTGGGCGGTTTCTTTATCTTGTTGTCGAATAGTTAAAGAGAGATTATTAAAATAATATCTTGATACTACAACATTTTTTTTATAAGGAAAAAAGTACGATTGAGGGCCTAAATGGCTACTGAAAATAGTTCACGAGTCCTCAAATGAATCAAAAGTTGAAGAGTTTAATTTGGATAATGGATCCAAAATATTAGTAGAATTTTTTTTTTTTTTTACAATTTTTTATTCTTGTGTGTGGTACTCGAAACACTTATAACTTTCATTCAAAATCCTTGAACAGTTTTCATTACTTGGAAAAAAAAAACCACCATGCTTCATTTCTTAAACTTTTTAAAAATGTTTTTTCATTATTCCTCCCCCCACCCCCATAATGCATTACTCAATTGCCCCTCCCAAAAAGAGCATTTGGATCCAAAACTGAATGAGGCATTATTTTATTATTTCATTTAGGAGTAAAATAATAGGAACTTAGCTGGGCCATTGTTTATGGTTACTTCTAGTAGGTAACACTTTCATTTAAGAATTAAAAAAAAAAAAAAATAAAGCAAAATATTTTGAAATTGAAAATATTTGCGTTCAAAAGTTACGTTTTTTGGAGAATGACCCATTTAAGGGACGTACATTAAGAAGGGTTTTAATGTAATTAAACATTCAATGACAAAATTATTATGACATGTGAAAAAATGTACTGACTTGACTAGCTTTAAGTATGTTGATATGTTCTTCCATTACAGTGTCTCTATTTTTCTCAAGAAATCCTGTAACTTCATATTTTACTTTATCAGCAAAGTGATGAATGATGAATGCAGTGTTGGACAATCGAGGTTTTTCAAAATGCTTCCATTTTTTACATTGTGCAAACAATTTTTGACACCATGTTTCATCTGTACCCTTGGGCATCTGTAAAATAAATTACACAAATTGACATTAAAGTGGCTTGACAATACATTAATTTCAACAAATTTTATAGCTAAATTTACTATTTCAATTTTTAGTTTTAAAATGGCAGGTGCACTAATATTATTTTTCCAATTTTGGTTTTAAATGATTGCCTAAACAAATATTCAATAAATCTCCATATCAAGAAGTTGATTCATTTCTTAATTCTTTACAGCAAAAATTAGTTGAACTGGGATAAACTTTGCAATGAGTTTTATTTCATTCGTATGACTGATATTAAATGCCATTTGCAGAATATTTTACAACCATTCTTGGAACATAGAGATCTAAAAGTAAGAGTCTATTTTCATCTTTCTTATACTGGATGTACTTATTCATTTGGTGTACTCAATTGTTTAACATTCTAACTGCATATTTCACTATTTTAACAGAATTTGAACTCACATCTAGCTTACATGTTGAAAAGCAATTACTCTAAAAGCTTTTTCATTTTTTACTGCTAATAAAGGATAAATTTTCCAACACAAAATAATAATAATAATAATAATAATAACAAAAATAATAATAATATTAATAATAATAAATATTTGGCAAGCTGAAATTTATAAAACTCACTAAAAAACATTTCACACATTTTTCATTATTTATTTAGTTATTATCTGTCAAGTTATTAACGTCAGTATTCTTTTAAAAAATTCAGAATTCTGCAAAAGTAAACTTATTTTCGGATAGAAAAATATTTAATATCAATAGAAAAAAAAACGCCTGCATTTGCTCCTAAATAATTTGATCATTTAAGTTTAAATAATCCAATCAATAGAGTTAGAAAAACTTCAGTCATTATCTCATAAGTCAAAATAATTCAGGCATTGTCATTAAAGATTTAATATTCCAATCTCAGCTATACCACCATTTGGCAACTGATAGGAAAAAGGAAAGGAAAAAAAAATAAATAAATAATGCATAAAATCATAAAAACTGACCAATTTTTGTTAAGATTACAAAAAAAAAACCTGAATGGCTTGTAGGTATGTAGTTGCAAAAGAAAGAAATGCAAAAGCTATACATTCTGCCAAATACTAATAATTTTATAATTCTTACCTTACATTCTTCATCTAAGAGATCCAGGATTCCTAGTTTACTCTCTATAAGGTCTATACAAGGTTGATTGTCATAGAAATCAATGAATTTCCATTCTATCTGTTCACGTACATATTCCTCTTGCTCAAGTTTAAAAACATGCTGGACAAAAAAATATTTTGAAGATGTAGTAAAGCCAAAAGAACAAAAGAGGTGAAATGTTTGCACAGTAATTTACATTAGTTATATGATTAATTTTTATCATGTGAATAAGTAATTAAACTAATACATACTTACCATATTAAATTGTTGCTGCAGTTTTTCATTTGCATAATTTATACAAAATTGCTCAAAACTGTTGATTTCAAAAGTTTCAAACCTAAAAAAAAAGATTGTTTTATAAAAAAGCAAGTTTTTATAAATTTTTCAGTTTAAAATTTAAAAAATGCAGCTTTTACATTTTACTCCCAATTTTCTTATTGAAATATGTACTCAACTTTACTTTAGGATTATTTACAAATTTGGCAATTTTGCATTCATTAAATAAGATAAAGAATGTAAAAATCCATCTCTATGAAATTTAACTTATCAGATAAAAAATAGAAACAGATTTTTGTAACAGTTGTGTTTCTACTAAAAATTAGTGTAATGTATTATTAGTGTAATCCATACAGTCTTGTGTAGTTTACTAACGTGCCAAGAAGACAATAACTGGTCAAACTGCAGTGAACTTAACTAAAACATTCATAGAGAAATGAAAAGTGAATTATGCTTGTTCTTTTTATATTCTATCCTAAAAGTTTTTATAAATAACTTTGATTTTTGCTTTTCTACTCGCGTGAAATAATTGCAAGATGGCTTTTGAATACACACAATGTCACATGATTTGTGAAGTTTTAAATTATTTGATAAAATGTCTGAGCATGCAATATTTTCCAGTAGCCTCAAAAACAGAAAAATAAAAGTTGGATATTAGTTAATTTTGACCTTTATTGCTGTGTAATCTATGCACACATATGTAACAGAAAGGAACCATTACTTTCATGCATTAAATAAAAATAGGAACTAATTTAAACATTTACAGTAAAATATACTTTAATAAGCTATAACTCTAAAGTTATCAATCTAATTAATTACAGAGAAAATACGAAATACAAACTGAAAACCTAATTAGATTATTACAATGCTTTTTTTTTAAATCAGAGGTTAAGATGTTCTGTTACAACCAATTTCTCAGCATTAAAAGTAAAATTCACCCAAATTTTCATAGAAAAATAAATTGTAAAAAATATCATAAATAATTACTAAGCATAATAATTTTAGCACTTTTTTGAAAACATTTTTCCATAAAAATGCATTAACTTGAAATGAAGTCGAGATATTCCTACAATATTTTTCAAGACTTGAATTCATACACAGTGAAGCACCGTTTATATGTTTCTCTTTTATATGTTTATATCAATTATACGTTTATTGAATTGGTCTCTGCAGAGTCTGATACACATTAACCTATACCTATTATACGTTTTTTCATTTGTACGCTTTTTCATACAGTCCCTTCAAAAACGTATAAACGATGCTTCACTGTTAATTGTTTTCTTTAACCATAATGTATTGTTTCCCCACATTAAGCACATCAAGCTAGGAAGGACAAATTCAAACACAGAAGAGGGTATGGGGAGAAAGATGTGCAAAGCTAACAAAAAAAGAGCACAACTTAGAAGCATTCTCTTTATTCAGCCTTAATTTGGCATTGGACACGCTCACTAAGTGCATGCACGTTTGTATCTGGGCATGCTTAAACTGGTTTAGCAGCAGTTAGTGTAGTAACTTCTTTTAGGATCAACAACTGGCAAGGACGGATACAAGGGAGCGGCGATAGGGGAAATTGTCCCTCCCTGGAGGGACCCTGCACCAGTAATTTTTCTGAATTGAAGTCCTAAAATGCTAGTATTGGCCCGTTTTGATCTCATTATAAAAAAAGGAATTGGGTTTGAATTTTCCTTCTGGAAACTTTTCGAAATTGCTGCTTGAAAATCACAATTTTTGGAGTTCTTTGGCAATGTTCGGAGACGTTTTGAAGCCTTCCCACGTGCAGTCCCCAAATGTAAGTCTAAAGATGCTATTGCAGACATCTGGAGTATTCAGTGTTAGGGGAAAGAATGGGTTTAGTGACTATGCTCTGGTAATTTTTCGAAACTGAAGTTGCAAACAGCGCAATTTTAGAAGACTTCCAATGATCAAGGGGAGGGGTTTCAAAACATTTGCTTGGTATTGTCACAAAATTGAAGTTTTAAAATGTCGTTTTAGGATACCTCTTTCAAAAGAAAAAGAAAGAAAACATTTTCGGGACCTTCTTGGCTAAATCTCTATGTTTCAGTAGTTTTAGATAAAAATGCTGTAGCATCACCCCTCCCCCAAGCATATGTATAAATCAGATATGTAATAAGAGGTCAGCTAAAAATCAAACGCCCCTTCCTTGAAAACTGTCTGCATCCGTCCTCGACAACTGACATATTTTCTTAAAAGTAATTTCAATACACATGAAAAATATAACTTACTTTAGTACATTACTAACATAAAAATTGAGAAACTAGCATTTTATGAATTATGCAAGAGAGATGTAAAGATAAACAACAGTATGCATGCTTTAAATTTAATCCTGTTTACATACACATTTATTTCAAACTAGTGTTACCCGCACGGCTTTGCCTGTAGGTCATGTAAATTAAAAGGTCATTAGGTTCGCCTGTATATTTACAAACAATAGATGATGAAATTCTTGCCAATTGACTCTGTTCATTTGCTCTCCCATTTCACGTCATGATAATTTCGTAATTTACTTGTCCATCTTATAATTTAGCTCCAGAAAATGTTCTTAAAATTGAAATAGAAAAAGAACAAAATCAAATTTTTGAAAAATCGCTTCGAGGTGCACCCTCCCATGCTACAAACTAACTCTGTGCCAAATTTCATGAAATTTGGCCGAACGGTCTAGGTGCTATGCGCATCACAGAGATCCAGACATCCTACAGAGATCCAGACAGAGAGACTTTGAGCTTTATTATTAGTAAAGATACTTATATAGTTTTAACAAATATTTCACCATGAAACTTCAATTTGAAATTACATATAATTTTAAACTTGTCTTACCCATAAATATCAAGAACACCAATAAATTTATGTATTTTTTTGCTGGAAGCCAAAGATTTGTTGATTTGTCGCACAATCCATTCAAACAGTTGTGAATATATATGTTTGGCCAAGGCATCACGAGCAAACATTGCCTAAGACAAAACATTTCCAAACATTATTTTATACATATATTTTCTGAATAACCAAAAACTAGAAGTGATTAAAAAATACAAATTATGATTGCAACAAATATAGGATGTATGTTTTAAATTAGTTCCAGATTCATTTTAGCCCATGTTAGTTTTTAAAAAGTTTAAATAACGAATAATATTAAAGCATTAAAATATAAATTACAAAATACATCTTAGTTTTAAATTTTTCTCTTTGCTGAGGAGAAAAAGTATTTTAAGCTCTGGTAACAATATTTTATTATTGAATAGTTGATTTACAAAATGTTTTCCATGTTCCAACAGAAAACGAAATGGACTCAGCACAGCCCAAAACGTTCAAATCCGTCAAAATTCGAAAGTTTGTATGAAACCAATACTTTCTTCTATATATAGATATCTCGAACTTTGATACCTCAAAAACCTTGATATGATGAATACTTATTTTTCCCTTTGATTTTGCGTATTTATCCAATGTTATTTTTCATTCTTATGTCAACGAGTTTTAAATCAAAATCTTGCTAAGTCGAATATTTTTCGAAGTCAAATATAATTTTTCTTTGAAACCACAGTCTTGAAGCAACTCGAGGAAAGTTTCCAAAAATTTCTCACACTCTTCATTATTTCTCTCAGGGGTTAGAATAGAAATAATTCGGAGAAGCTCATCTACTGTCACTTTCCATTCAAGAGCCCGGGAGTGTCAGAAAATGTAAGTCCTGAGAAGCCCAAAACACCTACCTAAAATTTTCTGCCCCCTTCTCAAATCATTTCGTTGAACCTTTCGACTCTATTTCCACCTCTGTAAAAAGGAGAGATGAATGGAAAACCCCTTTAGAGACACAGGGAATGGTGCAATCCTTTGTCTAACTTATTTTGTTATGAGGCGCTCAAAACCGTTCTGCAACTTGATTATCCAAATCTTTGATAAGTTTAGTCATGGTAAACCACTACATTTTACTACTTCACTAGAGCAGTCTTTTTTGTTCTTTATTCTCTATTATTTTTGGCTCATTTTAAAAATTAATTTTTTTTTTATTTAACTGTTTTTCAACTTTTATTACATGTTTTCACTCATTTTTGACTATCGTGACTAATTTTTAGAATATTATTTTATTATGAGTATAACCTTGTTACCTCGAAAACTCCACACCTTGAATTTTTTTAGTGTTCCTTCGGCTTTGTGATATTGAGAGTATACTGTATTAGATATAGAAGAAAGTAATAAAAGCAGTGCTGTCATGGCAATTATACCAAGAAAATTTTTACTTATATAAGCAACATAAATAATGCAAAGATGTATTTTTTCCTTGTACAACAGTTGTACCAGTACCAGTGAAAAAGTTAAAAACTAATTAAACTAAATTGATCAACAAAAAAAAGGACACAAAAAATCATATAATTATTCCAACTAATAAAGAAATTCCTTCTTCAGTTCATAAAATTGAAGATCATTAGAAATGCACAGAAGTGCAGAATATAATATATGAGGCAGTGGGAAGTAAAGGGATGTAAGTGCCAAAATTAAAAATTTGGAGATAACCAGCACAAGGTAAGTGAACCTCTCCTCTGTCTTAGGGCAAGAGATAGTACTATACTAGCTTGCAAGTTAACTTGTCAGTGACGTCATTAAGCGCGGAGGAAAAACACTGAGTGAAAAGACCGCCTGTAGGTTTGTAAGGAGGATCTCCGATAAGACACCGCACTCGCAGTTGCCTGCTTGGCGAATTAATCTGCTTTGGCATACTTCAACGAGAGTGGAGCACTTGAGCAAAATCGCGCCAAACGCAGAATATCCGGAGATCGCCAACTGTTTGTGAGCTCTGATTGGCTGGTTCGTTCAGTTGCAAATGAATGTATGGATCCGCGCTGCACCGCTCTTAAAATTGAAAATATTTAACGATTCACAGAAATTATGACAAAAAAATGTCCCTTTTGCGTCGGTTTAACTAACTAATCCGATTTCTAAAGCAAAGTGCGTAATTTCCTCCCGATTATCTGGCAAAGCGCAAGGAACTATTCCTTCACTTGGCCGCAGCTCATTTCTCCATAGCCAAGAAAGCTTGCAATCGAGTATAGTAGCCCTGGTAGATACTGTTATACAGCATGATTTGGAAAAACTTTTCAATGAAAACCTACCTAGGACCACAACTTCAAATGTGGTTAACTCAAAACTTGAAAATATCCACTTAAATCCCTTTGCTTCTCACTGTCTCATATGTTTATTTTTTAACATAAATAATAAATGCATAGTAAATAACTTTGCAATGAAATTTTTTGTAATTTAACTCTAAGTCAAGACTGACACATTAAGTAAAACTTTCTTTTCATAAGTTATAAGCAAAAAGATAATACGAAAAATTGACAGAAACATTTAAAAAATCGATATTTTATTGTATGATATTAGAAATCTTAGTGATATTCTCATAATAAAAAAGGGAAAGTTTTAAAAATTTTAAAACTTCAAAATAATAATAATAATAATAAAATAGCAATATTTTTTACAAATCCATAAAAATAATTTTGAGAAAACTTTTTTTTTTTAAATGATTACAGAAATCATAACACAAATATTCAAGAATAAACAAAACTAGAAATTTTACAATCAACTCTCGTAAATTCATAGACTCGAAATCTAAAAACATCTAAGATCTTGTAAAATAAGAAATATCAGCATTTAATTGTACAAAACTGCAGATTATTACAGACACCAGCTTTGGCATTACAAGGAATGCCTTTTTTATGGAAACATGCTTTAAAATTATTCAAATTTCCTAAAGACTCTTAACAGGGAACAAAACTTAGATTAACAGAAAATAAAATACAGATTTTTAAGCTATTTCAGGCAGGGTTGGCCGGATTGGACCCAATTGGGTTGGACCCAATGGGTTTTTTTGAAAAAACCCATTTAAAAAAACCCATTATTTAGCCCACTTTTGGGTTTTTTCAAATTTTTGTAGAAGTTTTTTAAAAAATTAATTAATTTAAATACTTTCACAATTTAAACTTCTTTTTTATTTGTTCTAACCACAGATAATGGACATAAAAAATGAATTTTGAACTTAAATAGTATTTCTTAACTCTTAATGTCATGAACAAAATGCTTCAAAGATTTTAAATAAATATATTTAACTTTTTTCTTTAACTGGTCAATAAATAACTCAAATTATCTTGACTAAGTCATGTCACGTCTGATTTTCCCAATATTTGTAGATTGTACAGAGGAAACTACTCTAGCTAAAAGGCTTTCATGTGAATTATTTTCTGCAAACCAACACGTAACAAATCTCGAATAAACAAGGTATATTTTTTAGAAATTAACAGGTTTTACAAACGGTCGGACAGAAAACAGAATAGGATGTACAGTATTTTCATTATCTCACGAAAAAGTTTAATATTTCTTACTATGTACACAGAAATAGAAAAACAGGCAACATAAAATTCAAAGAAATGTCTTGATTAAGTTGGAGTTCAGTAAAAAGGGATTTAAACTACTTGAGGTTCTATAGTAGTTTTGCGTGACTAAATGAAATACAATAAAAATCCAGAAAAAAATGTAGTAATTAAAAACGAACAAACGAACAATAGATTTTATCACTCGAGAAGTAACTTTGCCCTAACTGTTGGTAATCATGGAAACCAAAAAATCTGAAACTTCACCATTCTTGGGTTCCGTTGTCTTTTTTACTTTTCTTCAGAAAACGCTGAATTTTCCAGCTTTTTTTACCCCAAGACAATTTTTGTGCTTTGTCCATATACTTACGCTACAATATGCTACAAGCACCCCACATTTTCCCTAAAAAAAGACAAAAAAAACCACATTTCTTTTAAAAAACCCAGCTTTAGTTGGGTTTTTTTGGGTTTTATTTAAAAAAACCCAAAAAACCCTGGGTCCATGGGCTTTTTTTAAAAAACCCGGGTTTTTGCCAACCCTGATTTCAGGATAGCAGAGTTCTTTGGAGTAGCTAAGTGGGTTGAACACTGGGACTGTTGCATATCGCAAGAGGGAGAGTACTTCGAAAAAAGAATGTTGTAGTTATGCTGTAAATATATTCTTGATTTCTTTATACTAATACTGTTTTAAGGAATTCCCTCATATGCACCATTAAATGAAATCACAAAATTTATTTTCACAACATTGTAATTTTCGTAACAATTCCACTCTGCAATATGAAGTAAACAGAACAATAAATTTTAAAACACTGGCACTGAAGAATACAATGAACATTTAGCCATACCTGAGATTGGGTGAGTTGTTTTGTAATAACTTCTCGCATGCTCTGTATTTTCCTGTTGCATAACCAAATGCTCATTTGATCACATTCAATACCTAAAAGATCACACATAATGACTAGATGAGGATCACTTTCCTGAAAGAAAAAAAGAAATAATACAATTTAGTGCTGGGAAAAAAATTAATACAAACAAAATAAACACATGCTAAAAATAGAAGCCCTAATAGCCTGATTGGTAAAGCATTAGACTCAAGATTGGTCCTTGGTTTGATGCTAGGGGATCGAAGATCCTTTATGTTTGCTAATGGTGACTAGGGCATGTTGAGTATGTCAAGGTCACAGAGTCCTTAAGCTACCATTTCAAATCAATGCCTCTGGCAGAGACAATTCCTTTTGTGCCAGGGCTGGTTTCTCAAGCCAATCCACCACTGCCTCTAACTTATTAAATTCTATTGGTACCTCATTACCAGTTTATTATTTTTTTGTTTACACCATGGGTGGAGTTAAGGGGCTAAGCCCCCCCCCCCCTTTAAAGCTCATCAGCTCATTCAAAGAAAAAAATACACAAGAGTTTTAAAGCCTTCTTTCTATATGTGTATCCCCAAAAAATTTCATTTTTGTAGAAATAGGACTTCTCATTTACTCTAACATTACCGAAGATCGCCAAAGATTAAATTTTTTAATTTAAAATTTAAAAATTTCTCCAGGGTAGGGTCCTTAGGAGCCCTCATGTCTGATTTTCTTCTCTTAACACCATCAAAGATTGAAACTTTGCAAATCTTCAATTTCGACAACATTCCACAGGAGTTATCGCTTTGTTCTCCCCTTCCGCCAACTACATATATTACTTTTTATTTTTTTGGCAGGGGCTTAGCTCCCTTAGATGCAAAAGTCTAACTCCGCTCTAAACTCTGTTTTTAACCCTGATGCAAAAAGGAAGGGGGCTATTAGTTTACAGTGTATAATATCTGTGTGTTTGACTGAGGCAGCATTTCCCAAAGTGTGTTCCACAGAACCCTTGAGTTCCGCTAAAGTATAAGAATGGTTCCGCCGCGAGTTAACTGTTACATAAATTTATTTCCCACTAGTTTCAAGAGAAATGAAATAACCAATATCATGGATCTAAAATGTCGCTCCGGATTGAAAGTCGTCACAGTGTTTTGCATCACCATGCCAGCATAATCAAGTAACTACCATCTGACTCGAGGAAAGTACGTACAGTGAAACCTGTGTAAGCTGACCACTTGTGGTGCACTACTTTAGTAGTCAACTTAAACAGGTGGTCAACTTACAGAGGTTGACTTATATGAGAAGGGTTAATTCCGTGCCTGAAAAAAGCGGTCAACTTACAAAGGTGATCAACTTCACAAGTTTTACTGTACTTAATGAAGCTTCAGAAATAGTTTATTTTTTCAAATCTCGTTTTCTCCAATTAGCAAGATTTATGAAGGCATGAGTAGGCAACACAAATCACTACTTTTCTATATGAAATATGCTGGCTATTTGAAACACAAGTTTTTAAAAGGTTGTATGAACTTCCAGATGAAATGAGGGTTTTTTCAACTGGAGCAAAAGGCATCAATATTTTGAGCTGTTTTTAATGTTTTACATGAGGAACGACGGCTGATCAATATTTTGTCAACATTTCTGATGAACTGCAAGAAAAAGCTATTTTCACTCAAACGGAAACAGTAACCACATTTGTTGGGAAAAACAAAATAACAGCATTAAAAAGAAAGCTGAATTTTGGTATTTCTTGCCTAAAAAGAACAGCTTTGAATATAACAGAAACTTTTACTCTCTTGGCGGGAATTTCTGTCAGAAACAACCATTTGTGGCATGATAAATCCGCCATTACAGAGGACCCTGGAGAGTGCAGTGAAGTATACTGTCCGATATAATGAAACTTTCCTCTCTGTATTCCATACGAGCTATTGATAGTTCCGTATTATCGCATTTGCTAAAATTCGGTTCTATGGCGACATTTGAACTTTGCGAATGGAGATGCAAATGTATACCAAGTTTCTTTCAATTTCATGCATTATGTTTTGAGTTAGATCACCCTCAAGAAGGTCAAATGCTTTCTAAACACAAACAGCCAGACAGATAGTTTCCAAAAATGGTTAAGATAGGTTCAGTTCACATTAAAACATGTTAATCTGTCACGAAAATTTTCAAGTAATCAAATAGTTTCTTCCATGCAGAGGAAAGTTATCAAATGATGATCACTTTTTATATTTATTATTTGACTCCTACATTGTTAACATTTTGTCTTTTAGTCATAACAAAAATGGGGTTCCTTGAAGTAAAAGCAAATTGCTAAGGATTCCGGTGTCTAAAAAGTTTGTGAACCGCTGGTCTGAGGTACTGTACTCTTGTATGGGTGAACAAATTTCGATTTTTTTTTGAGCAATCACGATTGCTTATTGCTTTCATTTGACTGTTTTGAGGTCCTATCATTTTATTTTCCCACCAGCACCCTCTGCAGCATCACTGTCAACCGGCCGCCTCAGGATGCTGCACCTCTAGCGAAAACAGTCTCCAGGTTGCGTCAATATCCTACACTTACACGCATACATACACGCACGTACACATACACACACATACATACGCCTACACACACAAACACATACAGACACCTACACATAGACACACACCTACACACAACTACCCACACACTCATGCCTGCACACAGACATAAACACACATGCTTACACACACACATGCAAATACCCCCCTACACCCCCCCCCACACACATAAACACACACGCCTACATACACACACACATTCGTGATTGCGAAAAACATAATTTGAATTCAAGAAGCCGAAATTCAAATTAATTTTTTTTTCTTTTCCAAAAGGTGACTTGATTGATAGTGTTTCCAGTTATTGTTGCTCAACCTATGGCATATGGACCACATGGGGCTCGTGAATTTGATCATGTTGGCCATTGTTAATGTTTGAAAGATGACTTGGTTGAGAGACTGTGGTACCCACTAATCATCAGTGGATCATATGGGGCCTACAAAGCTTATCAATGGAGCCTGTTGTCATGTTCATTGATGAAAATCAAAAATTATGTTCTACAACCCTCTAAAACAAACCATCATCTTTATTTGGTATTAACAGTTACTGTTCCAAGTTTAAAGCCAAATAGTAAGAAACTTATTCAGTAAATTACCGCCCATTAGCCAGGGCTAAAGCAAAAATACGTGAAATACACTGCCAGCTCAGTCATTTCCAGCCGAGGACTGCAGTTTCGCGCTTATTAGCACTCATTAGCCCGGCATAGGAAAGTGACTGAGCTGGAGATGGAAAACCTCTTAAGAAAGCCAAGAGTGCGAAACAAACTGGTAGCTAATATAGAATTAGCAGACCAGACAAGTGACTGAAGCAATGGTTCGGTTCCACTCGAAGATTGAACGCGAGGCAAGGTATATTCAGTAAATTATCGCCCATTAGAATCCTCGCAGTCCTTGGCTGGAAATGACTGAGCTGGCAGTGTATTTCAAGTAAGGAACTTGTTTCTAAAAACAGATGGAAACTTGGTATTAATAAAATAGGCATGTAGTAATGAGAATGAAAATTCTGGGTTTGTAATTTTTTTCCTTTCTAGAGAAAAATTAAACAATTTAATTATATTTGTATTCTGGCCCATAATTTATCCTAATCTAGCTATGATTCACTTAAGTCGATTTTTTCAATTTTTACTTAAATATTAGTTCTCATCAAGGTAAGAACAGGGCCTGATTACCCCACAGGCCAACTAGGCCTGGGTCTGGGGCCCCATACTCCTAAGGGGCCTCAAATTAAAGAATTATGCATAGCATTACAACTATGAAAAAAAATACATGCATTTTTAAAGTAATAATTAAAAAAATAATGACTTTTAGTTAGAAGAGAACTTTCTTAAAGGAGAATTTTTATTAATTCTGCCAGTAGTGAGTTTACCATGCCTCAATCATGAGGTGCCCCGAAGAGAACTTATGAATGCACATGATAAATAATTTACATAGTTTTGTCAGTGACAAAGGCGCCCCCAAAAATGCATTTGGACCAGGTTATAGAGTATTCATGGGGCCTCGAAATTAAAGGGCCTAGGGCCACACTTTCAGTTAGTCGGGCTCTGGGTAAGAAGACAACTTTAACACTTGCAGATTCAACTCACGAGATTCTCCCAAAACGTACCCTCGCGAATGTTGAAAGACTACTGTATTTAGTTCACTCACAGGAATCATAGAGCTTTCAGCATCGTCTTGGTTCTTCCCTCCTTTGAAAATGGTAATGTTACCAAGGTGCAAAATGGCGGATAGGATACGAAACATCATCATTTGCTGCGCATCAGTGAATCCTATGAAAGTAAATTAAAAATTAAAGACAAAATATTTCACCAGTTACATGCAACATACAAAATGTAAAATACATGCATGGAATACCAAAGTTTGCATGGGCATATACAAACTTTGGTGTATGCAAAATTGTAGGGGGGGGGGGGCTCAGATATTTTAACCATGGTTTAGCAGGATATTTTCCCCATGGAAGCAGACTTCAGGACAGATTAGAGTAATTAAAATTTGACATTTTTAATAACTTATTCATTAATGGCTGGAGAAGAACTGTTTTTACATTTTTGCAAAGAAAAAAGTATTAAAAGCAAGGAAGTTCTAATTTCTAGGGGGGGGGGGGCTTGCCACCCTATATGGGCGCTCTTGAAAGTATGGCAATATTGAATTGTTGGGAATAACAAATTAAATTAACATAGAGTTGCTTACATTAAGACATTTCAAATGACAAAAATATACTAAAAAATTATCAATAAACAATTTTACCAAGCTAGTACGGTAAGACTTATTTGATTACTAGAAAATGAATTGAAATTATACTATACACATAAGTTATATTTGCTCAAAACTTTATTTACGCTTAATAGTAGTTCTGTAAAATGTACGAAAACGCTATACATTGTACCAAAAATTATAACTTAACATCTTTCTCCAAGAAAGAATTCAACTGACACACAAAATTTACCCAATACTGTTTCACATAACAGCTATACAAGTATCTGAATTTTTAAGGTATAAACTTTTTTTTAACAAAAAACAAGTTAACAGCTTAAGTCAAAACCAACAAAGTAAATAAAGAAATCAACAAGCATTAATAAAAAAGGAAACAAAGAAAAGAAAAACTAAAAGTTTCATAAATCAAAACATCACCTAAAAGTGTGAAGGCATTTCGTGTTTCTTGGAAGTTCTTGGCATCGTCAACCCCAGAAATTACAGGAGAATCTCCAAGATTTGTGTAATGAAAGTAACTTTGGTCCCCTGTGAAACAAAGTTTTCTTGTACAATCCAAATGGGTTTAGAATTATCAAAACACATAAAATATTTTAAAAATTAAAACATCTCACATCTACCTGCCCTTTCATAGTGTATATGAGTTTAAGAAATTAGCAACAAAACTTACATTAGAAATAATGTAACAACGTTCATTTATGACCCATTGATGTTAGTTTTGTCTTGGTAAAATCTTACACGGTACTTTTTAATTGCCCCCTCCCTTTTTTTTTCAAAAACCTTTGTGTTTCAAAAATAACACAATGCAAAAATCTGACGCACCTGCATTCATGAGCATTTGGATGAGATTAAATAGTGTTTTTTTTATATGATATTTTTTTTTTTTACATTTGATTTATTATTTATTTACTTTCAAATTTACTTTAATCAAAAATAAAATAAAACTTTAACAAATATATATTTTTTTAAATGATGTATTTGACACTAAGTACATTTTTGATAGGCTGAGAAAGGATTAAATAACAATGATATTTACCATAAAAATAATATTTCTTTCAATCTTAAAAACAGATTTCCAGTTTTAAGCATTTACTAAACATTTTAAATGAACATTTCTGTAACAAAAATCAGAGATATTTCCATGTTGACAAAATTTCTCAAATTTTTAATTATTTGAAAACTAGAGGGGAGAGGATTTAAAATGATAAATGAAACATTATTTGATCATCATACTGATTCAATTTCTATTAATTTATAGTAGCTCAATTACATAGTTCCTCAAGTTCATTCACAACTACATAAATTTATTACATAAGCTTTTAACTATCTTTGCACTGAACACATAACCAAACAGGGTTTAATTTAAATATTACATTTACACTGATTTAAAAAAAAGTTAAACAAAGAAATAAAAAGCAAAGGGCAGTTTGAAATGGGAGAAAGAGGAATTCAACAGAACCAAGAGGTCTATTCTGCTAAAAGGAGCATTTTACAATTCAGTTTACTTATTTTGCACAGGTGACTGGAATTTACCTAGTTGCAGATCTTGAAGCTCTTCAGAATCAGAAGCAGCACAGAGCTGATAAAATATATGATAATTTCTCTCATCAGCCGCTTGGAAGACAACTCTTGACTTTTCTAGCAAATATGTCCTCATATTGGCACCTATTATATGATATCGTGGATTGAAGTCGATTTCTATATATTTACCAAACCTCGAACTATTATCGTTCCTCGTAGTCTTTGCATTTCCAATAGCCTATAGGAAAATAGAAATCCTGAATCAAAGGGCTTAATAACTACAGAAACTTAGATTAAATAGCAAATACAATAAAAACTACCCATAGATGGATGAAATAAAAGATAAATGTAGATTGTAGATAAAGTATTGTTTATGTTTGCAATCTTTAAAAAAAAAAAGCATCAATAACATTCAAAGTGTATTTATTGTATAAGATTCAAGCAAAATTTTGTTTAGCTTATAAACTCAAAAAACAAAAAAATCAATAATGGATGTTTATTTTGACAAAAAAAAACCTTTGCATAATTAATAATAAGAAAATCTGAAACAACAGAAGTAAATACTTAACATACACCGTCAACTGGCTTTAGGGTGGTAACTTACTACAAAACAGAAGTAAATAACAAACTTTAAAGTTCAGATAATTTATAGAGAAAAAACGACTAGCACTAAAAGCAATTTCTGATATTTTAGAAATTTGTTAAAATGGTGGTAAAAGCTGCTAATAATACTTCTTTAATAATAAAAAAAGAAAGAAAGAAAAGCAAATAAACTAAAGAGGAAGGTAAACCAAAACACTACCATGCAACAGAATCTTTCATGAAAAAAACGACAGCAAGCCCACAGGAGACTACTTAGGAGATATGTGATTATACAGCTTTTACTCGAAAATTTCTAAAAATTTACAGATAAAAACAAATGTATATATTTCCTTCCATTCTACTAAGAAAACTTATATCTTACACAATTGGTTGAAATCATCACTCATTCCACTCAAGAAAAAAAAGAAAAAATTTAAAGGATTTAAAACAAATAATCTCTCTTTTTAAAATATATTTCTAGTAAATAAAATAAAGAAAACATTTTCAAAGGAAAAATAAAAGATAGCAATATTACATGGGAAAAAGCTTTCAAGAAAATTTTGGTATTTAAATTTATATTCAATGAGCTTTTTCATTTATATTCAATGAGCTTTTTCATTTTGTAAAAGAAACATAATGAGTTAAGTGTTTTAATATAGGAAAAAAAAAACTTGGAATTTTAACTAATTTGTGCTTTACTCAGTCTACTTGATACTGTTTATTGTTCAGCAATATTGAAATTTCTGAAGCCAAAACCTGATGCAAAACAAAAATAACACAATCATCACAATAATAAATTCACAACTAGCAATAATTTTGCAGATACATTTTACAGATTAACAATGAACAACTGCATTAATGAAAAAAAAAATTGAGGTAGTCTGTTCAAATTTCTTACACTCCAAAGCGCAAAGCTTTTGGCGACGATAAAAAGACTCCTCATTAGTCCCAAAAAACACGTCTGCATTTTTGTTGCTATTTAAGTTTTTATTTCTCATTTCAAGTTTTACCCCCATTTTTCAAGATGAAACTACTTTAATTGCCATTTTTAAAACTATTCAAAAAACTTACCTCCATGATGGGATTAGATGCCAATACTTTCTTTTCAATTTGTGTTTCTGTTGTTGATCCACCAACTGTAGCAAAGTACCTCATTGCATATTTTGCAGACACCGTCTTACCGGCACCTGACTCGCCACTTACGATGATGGACTGATTCTGACTTTCTCTGCAAATTGAAATCCAAAACATGACAAATCATTCAAATCATAATGATACAAAATACAAATGTAAAGTATTGATTTCAACATGGAACAAAATCAAGGACGGATTCAGAAAATGTTCAAGGAGGGGGCGATTGTTTTTTACTCTTTGGAACTTCAATTTCTAAAAACTTTCGAAGGAGTGTACTGAATTCCATAGTATGTAATCAAAAGTATAGCATATCAAGTGTATCCCCAATCATCCCTTATGTAATCAAAAGTGTCCTACAGTTGTGTTTCTTTCGAAAAATATTCAAGGTGAACATTTGCATTTAGCCCTAATATCATCTAAGATCGTCTAAAATTGAGATTTTGAAACTTCAATTTCGCAAAAAATCCTGTAGAAAGTTCCAGTCCCTCTCCCCAGTGTAATAAGATATGGGTTACGATTGCGTTTTCAAGGCTTTCATTCCAGGGAGGAGCTATCTTTCTTCTAACAGCATCGAATATTATGTAAAATTACAGTTTTGAAAATTTAATGTCAAAAATACACGCGAAGAAGGTTCCTGTCTCTCGGCTGAAGGAGGGGGTGATCGCCCCCATCGCCCCTCCCTTGTATCCGTCCTTGAACAAAATCTTATGAGTCAAATTATGGTAAAAACTGATTAAAAAAATACTGTTGATTATTAGGTTTATGAATTGTGTTGATCAAAGATTTTCATGAACATCAATATATTTCTGTAGAATGATGTCAAAGTTATGGAGAACGTTCACAATGATAAACAAGTAAAACAACTTCAAGAGCCAGATCAATTTTTTCTGGAGGAGGGGGGGGGGAGAGAGAACAAATGGTATATTCAAAGCACATTAGAAAAAAAAACAACACGCAACACGTCCACTAAAATGTAAGACATTAACTTCTGAAAGCCAAGGACCCCCTAAATGACGAGTCTATTATAGATGATTTAGAAATGATTTCTGCATATGCATCGGAGTAAGAGTGGAGTATGTCATTCAATTGGAACATTTTATGTCATTCTACAAAACACATTTTTAAATCCTCATTCTTTCATTCAAGAAGTTTATGTATTCTCTTATATCCAACCTTTTTTTTTTACAAAAAATACAATACACTCCAAAATATTTCTGTTCCAGGAAAATGTACCCTGCCTCTTTTCCAGTCTGTCTATCTAACATATTTAGGTTATTAATTATTGTTCTTTTATGTATGCTTTTAATTAAGCACAGTTAATGTGCAGATGAACAATATGTTATGTGTTCAAATATTATATTATTGAATATATATAGCAACTTTAAGTAATCGGGGTTCGCTGATATATATTAGTCAATATGCTATATCTGATATTTATTTAGAGAATATCTTCATATTTTCGATATTTATTTTTGGAACTACAACATTTGTAATACAAAAATTTTATGTGTTAACCACATTAACTTTCCTCACTTATTATTAAAAATAACCAAAAAGTAACATATTTTACATCAATAAACCATTGAAATATATAATTTTAAATAACTTTTCCATGTTTCAATTTTATATGTTGTTTCAAATTTCTGTATGTACTGCAGTATTTCTGTGAGATTTTTACAGAGCACATGTATATATATATATATCTATATATATGAAACACTTTCACACAGCATATGAAATATAATAGTTGAAATGCAATATACAGGGGTGTCCCTCGTATAACAAAGTTAATTTGTTCCATTTAGTATCAAAATCTTGTTATAAAAAACTTTTTTTAAAATAACATTTTTACTTATTTTTAATACTAATTATGTATGTGCATGAGAAAAATCAGGTTAACATGTATTGTGTTATATCGAAACCGTGTTATACGAGACTTAGAAATAATGTAAATCAAGGGATGTGTACAGTGTTATACCGAAACCAAGTTTCATAAAAACAAAGTAAAAACTTATTAGGGTTATCAACCGTAAACAGAATGTATTAAACAAAAATGAATATCCATCATTTTTAAATATAACATTCGAGTTATATCAAAACCATGAAATATTTAAATTCAAGTTTCGTAACGTGTAATATCGAAACTGTGTTGTAATAATCGCAAATTTGGTGCCGTGTAATATCGAAACCGTATTGTAGAAGTACCGTGCTATATGAGGGATGCCTGTAATAGCCAATATCAGTATTAGTTATGTTACATTTTTTTTTAAACATTACATTATCAAATTTCACAAATGGTTGTAAATAAATATCATTCACAGATGAATCACATTTAAAACATGTAAACTTTCACTCGAAATGTATATTTAAATAGATAAATATTGGAAGAAATATTAATTTGAAGTCCATAACAAAGTAACAATATAGGTAAATAAATAACAGTGATTTGAGGATGCAGTTACTATTTAAAGAATTTAGTTTGTGATGATAAAAAATATCGGATATGTATCAAAGTATTGGATGTTTTTGAAATTTTCAACCAGTTCAGTAATGATAGATAAAATTTGTCAAGGTATTTGATTCAACATCCATTTAGCACATTTATTAAGTTAATAATTATATGTATAAAATGCATTGAACAGAGTTTTACTTAGTGACATGCCTTCAAGTGAATGTCACTTGAAGCAAAATATTAAACATCGATTCAGTAAAATTTAATTTACAAAGCAAAAAAAAAATCATTTCTGCAATTCAAAAGATTAATAATAATAATAATAACAATAAACAAGCAGATATAGAGTACCTCTCCATTTGTGTATATGCTTCTTCTGAGACTGCGAATATGTGTGGATCCAAGTCTCCCATGGACTGGCCTCTATATGCCATAATAGTATCATTGCCATATATAGGGAGTTCTTCGTAAGGGTTGATAGCCACCAGAACAATGCCTAAAAGGTAAAACAAATATATTATAAAGTAAGTAGATAATAAATGAGACAACAAGATCATTAAAGCACAAAATATTAAAATATTGCTGGCTCGTGTTTTGGAGTTGCAAGGTGCCCGGGGCCTGATTTAGGGGAGGGCAGGCGGGGCTACTGCCCCGGGGCCTCCTCCACAAAGGGGCCCCCACAATAAATTTTTACAAAGTATCCTAACTTTCACGGGTCAGCAAACTTTACGTTTTTTCACCCAGACATTTTTTTTTTTTGGTATTTCTACAAAGAATGTATTTCTAAATATCATATGAAAATAACCTTAAAAGTACATAACTTTCAAAATAAAATGTATTTTTAGATATAAATAAGAAACAGTAATTTTAAGTCTATGAATTATTATAATAATATAAAAAAATAAATAGCAGTAACTTCAGGATGTATTTACTATTAAAATGCTGATAGAAAATATCGGATATATACATATATATCAAAATATTTGGAAATATATCAAAGCATATTTTCGAATATATGATGATCTTTTCGAAACCTGATTAGCGGCCTCCACTCCATTGTTGCACCGGGGCACCACACTTCCAAATCCGGCTCTGAACCTGCCTCTTTATTAATGTAAGAAATGCAAAATAACTGACTAAAGAATGACTTCATACATCCTGATAGTTATTCAATCAGATGGTGGTTACTGAGTCTAATTTACATCACACATCAAGCCAAGGGTCAATCTCTAGTTTTCAAATCACATAATCTGAACAAAATTCAGACTATCACACCTTTATCATTTATATATACATTTATAAATACAAATGATACTAGAAAGTCGCCCGTCAAGGTATGACAGGTGAAAATTGCTTCTCTTCTTCTACATTTTAGCCACCAATTGCCTGTTTAGCGACATTTGATAGTTGAAATTTTAACCCTAACTCCAATGGATTGACCCTAAACTCTAGTAGATAGTGTTCATAGTTGACTGCTTTTTCGTTTCTTCATTCCCCTGAAATGACGCAGTCTCACCAGTAAAACAGTGAAGTTACTGGATCGAGTTCAGTCTTGTCATGATAAAGTTATTCTTTGCATGTTAAATATTACCAAAACACATTATCAAATTATCATGCCGTGGTGCGAGTTTCATTGTTGAAACATGCGTTACTCAATCATTGGCTATTACATATGGGGATAGGTTGACAAAAGGTTATCATGTACTTAAATAATCTTAAGTACATAATAAATTTGTAACATTTGCAATTTCAGAGAATAAATACAATCTTTTTAATATAATATGCAATATCTAACTGCTTTTGACATTATCATGGTTCTCAAGCTAACAATAACATTCAATAATCTGAAATAAGTCATAAACATGAAAGTTCATACAAAGGTAGTGAGATTGAAAGGTTGAACTCCATTGATTCAAAAATGATTATGGATCAGCGTTTAAGCCGAGTTTAAAAATGCTTTATCAAAAAAGCTAAAATTGGGGAAAAGTCTTTAGCAAAATACTAAATTTCAGGCTTGACATCTTTGAAGAAATAAATGCACAATAGGTAATATCTTTTAAAAATTCGAAATGAAAAATTCAGAATTGTTATTGGTATTGAGGGAGCAAACTTTTTTTTTTTTTTTTTTTTGAAAAACCCCAATAATGCATTTATTGTGGGGATAAAATGTCCATTAAGACAAAATATTGTTCAACTTAATAACAGTTTATAAATGTTAGTTATGATTTATAAATACAATTAAGTTCAATATCGCTTCCGCTCTTTGATTGTACACCTCCCCCCCCCCCCTTCTTTTTCTTGTTGTATAGGAGCAAAAAAGCAGAAATGCTTTGTTCTATTTTCGCACTTTGGTTAGTATTTTCGCATTTTGCAAGAAATGCGATTGTAGCGAAAACCCTGTTATGGATATCCAAAAAATACCTAAAATGTTAAATTATTTAGCTTTTTATGATGTAAGTAAATGTGTTCAGGCAATATTGACAAAACCATCCTTTGATAGATTTGTTTACTTGGAAAATAAATAACTCTAAGAAAACTTTACTATTTTTTTCTAGGAATGCACCGATTAAAATAGTAAAGTTCATAGAGCTTTACGGTAGGGAAAATAACTATTTATGGGCATGGTAAAGCACTTTTTTAAAAATTTGGATTGCTTTAGAACTGTGATGCTGCTTTCTAGTTCACAGGAAAAACTAATCATCACAGTGTTAGAACTTAGAAATTGCACTTTTATATCCGCAAAATTTTCAACTGATTCATTTATTTGGAAAACATTTGCAATACACAGGTTTGATCAGTTATGGTCACACTCACTAAGTTATTACCGTCAGAGCCCGATCATTCTGATATTGGACATGGGGCACATTTCTATTTCAGGGCCCCTCTAGGGACTAAGATTTTTGAAGACGTTGGGCATGAAATTTATTTTGCCCCCCCCCCCCCCCCCCCCCGCCTATTCCCGCTTATTATGAAGCTATAAAACATTTTGATACTTGCGTATTAACACAACCATGCTAAATTTGGTGGCAACTTCATATCACATTTAAAAAGTAGAAGAGATACGGGATACGACGATTATATAAGATGTGGTTAAACTTTGCCAGTTTACGGGAAATATTAAAGTTATCTAGTTATAAAAAGTTATAAGATATAACTTTTTATGGAAAATGCTGACTAAACTTGGAGTGGTTTTGAGAGTTGCAAAGAGATCAAATTTTTAAGGGGAATTTTTATCAACGAATAAGAGATTTTTTTTTCTTGTCTTGGCATTTGCAAAAATACTAATGACATCATTGTACTCTAGATTCTGAGTGAAATCATTATTTATTTTTTTATCAGCATGATAAATTAAGGGGATTTTGGGCCCCCAGAAATCTAAGAGGAGGGGCCTGTGTCCCACATGCCCCTGTGGTAATCAGGCTCTGATTACCGTATTAAAAACTGGCAAGCAATAAAGATATCAAGGAAGAAAAAATAACCTAAAATTTAAAATACTACTGTTTTTGTAAAATAAGTCAAGAAAAAAAAAAAGGAAAACCACTCACCACAGTATGTATAAATAGCATTTTGGTTGCAAAACCGAACTTGAAGGTTATACAGCACTATAAATGAATAAGAAATATATTAGTTTCTAAGAATATTTTGAGAAATTTAAAAGGAGAAGTGAAAATTATACGCACCAGCAGGTTCATGAAGGTAGGATAATGACGTGAGATCATTTTCTCCAATTAAAATATCGGGATTTCTTAAGGGGGGTAATTTGTCATCTGAAGTAACTTTTATGATATTTTGCTGGAAAATAAGGACCAATAACATTAACTTAATATCATAGAAATGCACATAGTTTTCTGACATTATTCTGAACAGATATATCTTTTCCCTCAAAATGTTATGATGTGAATACAAAAGAATTAAGCACAATATGAAAAATAAATTAGTAAATGAAAAATTACACCAAATATCTAAAAAACTTAAGTATGAAATCTAACATTACATACAAAACTGTTTACTTAAATTTTACAAGCAATAATGTACTTCAGTGGGAATTTTAATTCTTCAAAATAAATTTTGAGGTTTTACTTAATGGATAATTTTATGTAACTTTAAAGAAACTAATTTTTTTTTTTTTAAAGGACAGTTTGGCTAAATGTCATGAGAGAGACCTAAAATCATTAGTGCAAATTTTGTTATCTTTCTTGGTTTTTAAGGCTGGGATGATGGATTTTTGAGAGTTTAGAAGTGGGAGGAGGGGATGGATTTTAGTGAAAATAGAAATGGGAGGAGGAATGGATAGTTTTGAAAAGTAAGGGGACAAACACCTACTCTATCCAGCAATATTGTATTTCAATGAAAATTCTAATCCTTCAAAGTAAAATTTGAGGTTTACAATTGGATACTTTCATTCAAATTCAAAGAAATTTCTCATTTTTTTTAAAGTACAGTTTGGCTGAATGTCATGAGAGGGGTTAACATTTATCCAAATTTTGTTTTCTTTTCGAGTTTTTACAAATAACAAGATGGATTTCAGCGAGTTCAGAAGGGGGGAGGTGGAATTAGTAGAAATAGAAGTAAGAGGGAGAAATGCATATTTTTGAAAAGCAGGTGCGGCACATATCCAGCATCTACTCCCCCCCCCCTTACCAAATAACTTTAAGTGCCTCAATAAAAAAGAGCATACCGAATTTCATTACTTTCCTAAACCATCCTAAAAATGTACTAGACAAAAGCACAACAGGGTGAATATTAAGTGACATTAAGCCCTTTTTTTTCCAACCACTTACTCTTTTTCATCACAATTGTGAAATGTTTTTACGCATAAATAACACTTATTATGCATAACCACAAAACATAATTCAAACAGACAAAAAAAGAGCTAATAATTTGTATATATGCAATATTTAAAAAGTTATTTCTTGGCATGATTTATTCAAAACAGAAGAACCAGAAGGAAAATGTCAATAAAAGCATTTTCATTCTTACCTTAAAATAGCAACAAAAGGCTCATTTGCACGAAAAATAAAAATACTTTAGCAACACTAAGTGGAATTCAATCAACTCATTAAAGTTAATCTGATAGAAAAAACTAATCAGCAATTTCATGCTTTAAGTGAAACAGATTTTTGCACAAATCTATGCCTGTGTGATGTCACGATGTCACTGCAGTGTGTGTGACATTTTTACATGATTTTTTTCTTTTCAAAGTTTTTTTTTTCCTTAGCTCAGCTGTAAAAAAATCAAGCATTGGTTAATATTATCTTATTTTATATACTCTTCTAAAAAGATTACAGGAACAATTTGATTATTATATTAGTTCTTTATAATTAATTAATAATTTTATAAAACTTGTAGCAGGTGTCACAACTGATATCCCAAACTGTTACACACGTAACAAGTTTTAAAAAATTAATGTTTAATTATAAAAAACAGAGATTGTTATTATTCAAACAATAAAACATAAAAATATGTAAATATTTATGAGGAAAAATAAATATTATTCAATCCATTGAAAAAAAAAGTTACTGAAAAACAAGTACAATTAAAATAAAAAAAATATTTTGTCTTACCCTTCCATCTTCAAACTCTACATGAAGTTCATTTTTATCAAACTTATCAACTACCGCACCAACCCACACATGTTCTGGATCTGGGATCCAGACTCGAGCTCCCTATAACAAAAATACAAAATATGAGGTGTTGCAAATATTTTGATTTTCTTCAAGTGTGCTACGAAGAGGAAACTGTCTACTTTCGTAGGCACATTTCAGGGGTAAAGCAAAATTTGGTCAATGAGGGAAACCAAAATGTTTTAACTTAATTTTTCATTTTTGGTACTTTTCCCATAAAAGGTGATTCTGTCACTTGGTTTCTGGACTTGTTTACATTTGACCTCGGCAACAATACAGTCGAACCTCGTTAAACCACTAACCTTAATGACGGGCCAAAAGTTGGTGAAAGTCAAGGGTGGCACGGCGGCTTAAGAAGGTTTCACCAATCCTTCATAAAGCATGTTTTAGTGAAAATGTATTTGAAAGTTGATATCTTTGTTTTCAATAATAATAGCCACAAGCAACTCGTACAAGGGGGCATCTACCCCCACACTTTCAAAAGTAAAGGAGCTTTACCTCTCCACTTTTCTGAGTTTAATATTAACCACCAATCGAAAATTGGTAAAACTGATCGATTCACATATTTAAAGGAAGAAGAATTGACTTAATAAGTATGTGATTAAAATCATTCTCATGTTATTATTTCAGAAAGTTAATGGAGCTTTGAATTGAAAAGAGTCCACAATGTAGCTATTTGTCCCATTTGTTGAGGCCGTGTCTCAATTTTTTTGAAGAGAAGATCATTTAATCAGAAACGTTAAAATTCAATTGCCGATCAAAAAAAAAAAAAAAAACCTCAGCTTTAGGGACCTATTTGACCCCCCCCCCCCTCCCTTTTTACTTCCTTTTACAAAAAAGGAAGTATTGTATTTGCAAAAAAATTTTCACTCAAAAATTGGTCTTAATTTTTATTTTTCTCACCCCCAAATGAATGTTGAGTTTTTTTTCGACCCGATCACACATGGATAAATGCCTAGGAACGTACAGACACCCAAAATGTTTATTTTGACGACCCTCGAGTTAATTACAGCGAATTTTCTCGTGACGTCCGTATGTATGTGCGTATGTATCTTACATAACTCAAAAACGGCATGTCCTAGAAAGTTGAAATTTGGTATGTAGACTACTAGTGGGGTCTAGTTGTGCATATTCCCTTTTGGTTGCATTCGGATGTTTCTAAGAGGGTCTTTTGCCCCTTTTTGGAGGGTAATCATTGTTAATTTCGATGTAAACTCAAGTTGTGTTATAATTTGTCGGACATTTGGCAATATATCGACAGTCTTTTGGTCGCCAAGTTTTGTCGCCAACTTGGAGATTTTTTATTTTTTTTTAATTTGGTTTCTGTTTGTCCACTGTTGGTGATATTTAGAGAGTAAACAATTGAATCACATTAAAATTGCCAATAATGGGGAAATGACATTAAATTGGAGTAAAAGGAAGTCATGTGATGCACACATCAGCTCGTTTTTTTTTTTTTTTTTGCTGCACAGCGACCAATGATAATAGCAAATGGATTATGTGATATTTTTTTCAGTCCTCAGCATTTTTGTTTTTTCTTCAGTATGTCTCCCATGACTTTTTTGTGTGATTTACTTTTGTCTCCACAGATTTTCAGAAAAATGATCATTAATAAATTGCAGGCTTGCGGCTTGGTTTTTATTTTTAAACCTCTTTGCAGGACGAACAATAGAATATTATGTTGTAGAATTCTGTTCTGATAGAAATGGTTGTTCACTGAAGCCTGCATACTTGTGTACAATGTCATTTATTAATTCCCCCGATAGGAACAGAGAAGGGGCAAAAAAAAGAATGTTTTTGTAGCGTGAATAGTGAAATGTCAAAATGAAGAGATGGAAAGGATGGGAGAACCAATAAGCTCTATAAGAAATCGTGGAGACGTATTGAATATTGTTCATAGGCGTGTAGAAGGCAGATTAGATAGTGAATGCTCTCTTTAAGTAGAGAAGCAGCTAAAAGAGATGCTAGGGCTGGGCGATGTAGAAATTTCTACATCGTAATACATTGCCAACTTTACATCCTGATGTTGCTATGTGTCACGCTGCTGTTGGTTTTTTTTAAACTTTAACTTAATTGGTTAAATTTTACAAAATATAAAGTATAAAAATTGAATATCATGCTAGATCAAGGACAGATACAAGGGAGGGGCAATGGGGACGATGGCGCCCTCCTTGACCCAAGACGCAAGAACTCTCCCTCGACAATTTTCGATATTAAAATTTCCAAAAAACTTAATTTTAGACGATTTTCAATAATATTACAACAAAGAAGGGTTCTCTCTCGGAATTTTTTCAGACTTGTAGTCTTCAAAACGCAATTGTAGCACATTTCTCAAAACTTTAGAGACAGGGATCGGAACTTTGTCCAGTTTGAACTTCCAAAAACTCAATTAGACGAATTTTAGATGATGATAAATGGAGTTATGGGGCTCCCCCATTGATTAGGAAGTTTTCTAGTTAAAGTTTAAAAAAAAAAGCAATTAGAGGACATTTTTGATAACATTAAGGTAAAAGTTAAAAGTTCAGTACACTTCTCCAAATTTTTTTTAGAAATGGAAGTTTCAAAAAAAAAAATTTTTTTAATAATCTTTTGTGATGTTATAGGGTGAAAGTTTGGGAATTTATAAAAGGGCAAGTGTCTGAAATAAATCGCCCCCTCCTTGAATGCTTTCAGGATCCGTTCTTGTGCTAGATACTATTAACAGATTTCAGCACCAGAAAGAAATATATATAAAACTGCGCAAGATAGTAAGAAATATTGTAGACATGCTTTGAGATCAATGAGTCTATTTTTTCAATGCAAAACGGAGTGAACATATGGAAGCTTAGTCATGCATTCAACTCCCAAGCTCACATCTTCTTGCATTAAGAGGTTCTTTGTAACCTTTAGGCCAGGTGACACCCAAAGTGGATTTCAGTTTATAAAAAATATGATTATCCCTTATTCTGAAAATTTCCACCAATGTATCTTAAAGTTATATATTTAATCTATCATGTTTAGCAAAAATAGAGCTCAATAGTTCGAGGAGGGGCAGTTATACATACCAAGGGCGTCCATATGGGGGACAAATGGGGGCTCAAGCCCTCCCCCCCTAAATTTGAACTTCCTTGCGTTTTTAGTATTTCTTTCTTTGTAAAAATGTAAACACATTTTTTCTCCAGCAATTAATGAATAAGTTATTAAAAATGTCAAATTTAAAAACTCTAATCAATACTGAAATCAATTTCTATGGGGAAAATATCCTGCTAAACCCATTGGGAAAATATCTGAGCACCCCACCCCCTTAAAATTTTGCATATATGGGCACCCTTAATACATACCTCTAGTGACAATCTTGCATAAAATGGATTTGCAGTTTATATTTGTCTTTTAATTTAAACTTTTGTTACACCACAAAAATAAGAATGAGTTGTTTCTGAAAAATGTATGAATTTCATATCAACAAGAAACGGTAAAAGTTTTTTGCTTTTTTTTGGGGAGAGGGGGGCATATGCTAGGAACTCTCTGCTTGAAACACCAAAACACAAACCTGCTATTTTTCTTATTCAAATGGTTTTTCTTTCTTTTTTGTAAACGAGTGAGTGTATATGATAAACTTAGTTCAATAATACATTTAGCGTCAAAAACTAAAACAGGGTTCCCACTCCTTTATCAAAACAAAAAATAAAGACTTTTAAGGATCTTTTAAAAATAAATTAAGGACCTCGAAAATGGGTCATTCCATACGAAATGAGCAAAATTCACAAAAAAGTGGTGGCCGCATGGTAACAGATTTTTATGAAATTTGGTATACAGGTTCCTTTTATGCCTGTATAAAAATATCTAAAATATTTTTGCTTAATATTTTTTATTTGAATAGTTACATGCGATTGAAAATTGGTCAAATTGAACAGCATTCTCATTAATGCTAAATGTTGCATTTTTGAAGGCTTGTATCTTATTAACTATTTAATGAAAACATAAAAGTTATATGTTGTTGCAATCTATGGAGTAGAGTAATTAATCTGATATCAGTAAAATTTTCTAAGTTATTATAGTTGACTTTTAACCGAGTTTCAAAAACTGAAAATATTTCAGTTTTCTCATAATTAAGCATTTTATTTTTCAATCTCAATCTTTAAGGAATGCATTAGCTTTGCTGAAATTAATACCCAATAATGTGCTTAGTATCATAAAAAAACTACCTTACTTTTGAAGTTGTATTTTAACTCCTTTGTCTTCAAAATCAGTTTTAAACTTGGTGACATTTTGTAAAATGATGATTTTCTTCTTCACATAGGCACAAAAATTCAAATGAGGGAAAATTCAGACAACTTTAAAATTTTGCAAAAATATAGAGATGTGTTTCTACTATTTGCTTGAAGAAACTCGAAATTGGTTTTCAATTTCCAAACTTAAAATAAAATTCAGAAAAACAGCATTTTCTTTGTGTTTTATGGCTTATGGGTCATCCATACAGATTTGACGAATGCGCGCGCTCGACCATTTTAATTTTTTTTTTTTTTTAATTTATATCCCTTAAAGCTGCATATGAAAGATGTTTAAAACCACTTTTATTTTTTCTCTCAACTGGACGTTTGATTTTTTAGAGGTCATCAAAAGGGATTTTCGTAGTAAAAAAGGGGACTTTTTGCGTTTTGGCCAGAATCTGTTTGAATTACATTTATGATAGTTAATTTAAAGCTTTGATGTTAAAGTGCATAAGTTGATAGTCTTACATGCTGAGTTACGTAGCTGTTAGTTAATAATTAAAATAATGGCAACAGGTTCAAGGTCATATGTAAAAATTTTACTCATTTCAAAGGGGGATAACTCGCGTAGGGGTTTGGAAACACAAAATGAAATACGGCAAAAACTAATTACTGGATCCATGCTAAAAAGAATATGTAACTGTTGCTGTGTGTTTGTGTACCCTTTATAGATTACTACCCTTCAAAAATCGGAAAAATGACAAAAATGACACTTTTAGACCAGTGTAAACCAAAAGGGGATGAAGTGTATTTCGTCAAATATCTTATTCATGGATAAAACAAATTTCCTCAAACTCATAGCCCAATCTCAAATGCTATTGTGAATTAGACAAGATGGTCCTCTGCCCATATATTTAAATTAGTATGTTCTCTAAGAGCTTTTTTTTTTCTATATCACGAATGGAGAGGAAAATTTAACACAATAATTAAGGAAACATTTCAGCACGTACTTCATAAACATACTTTTGAGAAAATGAAACACGAAAGAAATGGTTAGTTTTACAAAACTTACAATAAAAAGAAGTAACTAATGAAATTTTACCTTAGTTCAAGTTACTCTAGCAACAAAAATACGCTGATACCAATGATTAAAATTTAGTAGCATCTAAAAGATACTTCAATGTGTTACATAAAAAAAATTGAGTAAATTTATAGCATTCCCTCATCTTCAAAAAAACATCTGAAATAGAGGAAAAAATTAAATTTTCGGAAATTTTTGATTTTTTAAAGTACGATTTCGTCATCAAGAAATTCATAAACAATTACGAAATTTGAGCAGATAGTCAGTTATAGATAGTTTTTCAATCTGAATCATTTTTACTGTTATTTTTTCATTAAAAGAGCTGGAAGAGTGAATTGAAATCTGAAGTAAATTGGCAAAATTTCTATCTTTGTTAATATCTCAGATTCAAAAAAAGATCCTAATAAATTTTACTTTGCTATTTCCCAACAGAGATTTGTTTATAGAATATGGATATATTTATTTTTCAAATGTACGTTTATAACTTATGGAGTTATTGAGTCACAAACTATCCGCCATGAACTCTGAAAATTAAGGCTTAGCGTAAGCACCAACTTCTACTTTCAATAACAAAGCAGCAAACCGTTTTTAAACTCCCATACTTTGCATTCCCTCATATATATGCATGGTTTACCTAAATAAAAATTTTCATTGAAATCTGTGACATGTCAGCCACAGCTGATTTGATCATTTCGCATGTAATGACCCAAATATCAAACATGCTTTAGTTTTCGAGCATTTTTACCCAGAAAAATAAAACTTTAAACAATTATCATTTGAATCCAAAGCCAGAATAAAAAATAACATTTTTTAAAAATCAGTATACAAAATAATTTAAATATATTTAAAATTAAGAAAATCATGATCTGAACTTTTTTTTTTTTCCATGACAATTCCAAGACTGGAAGCAATTTTAAATTGAGTACTGGTCATTTTAATATTAACTTTGAGTGCAAGATGTACCAAAATTTTTGAGGCAACATCCTGCAGAAAAAAGTGCACTGTGCAGTCCCAAAAATATTTTAGAAATACACACAAAGTTAATATTAGGGGGGGAAAAGCTCAATTCTAAATTCTTAATCTTTTCCAAAAAAAAAAAATGCAGAAATGGATTTCATTAAATGATAAAAAGTTCTAATTTAAAAACACATACTTTAGTTATTTAGTTTTTTTAGTATGTTTCAAGTAAAAAAAATACACAGAAGTTAATTAATCACTATCCTGAATTACATAACAAGGGGTTAAAATTCAAAGCGGGATGACATATGCAGAAATTTCTCAAATCATTTCCTCAAAAGTAGTCCGTGTAGGGAGATTCCTGCTCAGGGAAGATTCATTATCTTCTGTGAAAAATAATTGCTTGTTAAGTAAATAATAGCAAAGAAATTGAATTTTTGTCCTTGATACCAACAGGATGGCTGCATAAAGAACAAAATCATTTTCACCGATTTTTCCCTAGGCTGACTTTCATCCTCTTATTTCTACTCTTCCTTGTTATTTGAATACACCTAGCCTTTTACATTATTTCAAACATTAATATACCAAAGTGAGCAATAATGACATGAAATGAGACTGCTGTTTTGTTAGGAAACATTTAAGTAACATAGTTAGCTTAATTTATTAAATAACACTGAAAAAAACTTCATTAACAAAAAAAAAATTTCCCACTTAAAATTAATTTACTACTCTCCCTACATCTCCAAAGAGTGACTAAAAGTGCTTTAGACTTCAGTTTTAAAGAACTTTCGAAGAATATTCCCCATTGCTACCATTTTCTTCAACTTCACAAAAGATAGCCTAAAATTTGGCTTTCAAGACTTTGATTTCGAAACATTTGCAAGAGAGCCTTTGAACTCCCTCAGCCTTAAATCATCTAAAGATGGCTTAAAATACTGTTTTTATTGCTTGAGCTATGAACAATTTTCCAGAGAGAGTCCTCAAACCCTTACTTTGAAGTTTACCTAAGATATGGCTAAAATTTGCTTTCAACAATCCATTTTCGGAAATTTTCAATGAACGGGCTTACTTTTACCTCTTCGTACACAGCCAAAAGTTTTAACAATTCAATTTCAGATTCAAATTTTTTCGGCAGAAAGTCCTCCAAGTCACACGATAATTTCCTAAAGTAATGTTCTTTACACATTTCATGCTTCAGCTTTGGAAGTTTTTCAGGGGACGACCCCTGAACATTTTTTAACGCTTTAGTTTCGAAATTTTTTCTGGGAAGAGCACCCGCCCTATCTTCACATCATTAATCTAAAAGTTTTAAGACTGCAGTTTTGAAAAATTTGAGGGAGACAGCCTCCAAAAGTACTCTTTCATAAGTTACCAAAAGATAGCTGAAGAGTTCAAATCCAAATTTAAAAATTTATCAAGGAAAGAGCAAACTACGAACCCCTCCCCTTTTCCTCATGAGAGATGACCTAAAGCTGAGTCTTTAAGGCTTCAGTATTCGATTTTTTTACAAAGCACCCCTTCACCCTGTACCTTGACATTACCTAAGACAGCCATAAAGTTTTAAGACTTCAGTTTTGAAAGTTTTCCTTAGAATCTCATCTCCATTAATTCACGTAAAGATAGCCTAAAACAGAATTTTTAACAATTTAATGTTTTCAAGACTCCAGTTTTGTACTTATTTTCTTTTTCAAAAAAAGGACCCCCCCCCCCTCCATATTTTTACATTAATAAAGACAGACTAACTTTTTTCAAACATTCCAGAGGAAAAATCTCAAACCATTCCCTTTGTTCTCCAAACTTCAAAAATTGTCTGCAATTGTGTTTTTACAACTTCATTTTTGTATGATTCTAGACGTTTTCGAGTATTTTTTTAGACAGTGCTGCTGCTTAGAAAGTTGCCAACAGTAGTAAAAAATAAGGAATTTGAAGGAGTTTTAAGGACCTTGAGCAAAAGATAAGCACATTTAAGGGCCCTTATTTTTAAAAATGAAAAATAAGGAGTTTCTGAGAACTTTTAAGGACCATGGGAACCCTGTTAAAACAAAGAAACATTTCTTGCATATTTTGAAGGACATGAAGGTCGACGAGATTGGATTGACACTTCTAATTTAACATTAGTGTGAACAAACTAGAGATTAAAACAGCAACAATCATGGACCTTTGTCTGTATATCGGAGCTGGATTGATGCATCAGTTTAGAGAAAAATTCTCAACCGATTTAACGATGTGAGATGCATACCGGTTTTTGGCGACGCATCGCCCAGTCCTACTAAACACTTACCCAGAGTAAAATTTTCGGAACATTAGTGAGGAGAAATAGTAACAAAGGGGGGGGGGGGTGTTTGACATTTTCCTGATTTTCCTTTGTGGCACGTGGTCGGTCCTTGGGGTAAATTATTTATCTCTTGCCTGCTGTTTGACAAATTCTTTCAAGATTGCGGTTTAAAGAGTAATATTATCATACAAGATGCAGTTTCTGTTTAAAATCAATGGCAGTTGGCTGACAACAGGGTGGCAGATTAATGAGGGAATTTGTATTACACGCTCATAAGAACACTTTTTTCACCATCTTTCTTGGTGAACTGTGAGGATGGCAGCTTGTAGGGGCGTCGTTTAAAAAGGTTAAACAGTATGAAAATTGCTAAAAGTGATTGGTGATATTAACAAGTGTATGACCACCCTTAATTTAGAAATTGGAGTTCTGGAATGTCACCAACTAAAAATTTTTAATTAGCAATAACAATAAAGAAATTAAAATCGCCAAGACACATTTCATGGAAAAGTACCTTTATGTTCTCTGTAATTTATTACTTCCCTCCACATAGCCAATTCTTAAACTATTTGATACTATAAACAGAAGTAACAGGGTTGATTGATAAGTTTTTGACACATGTGTCTCATCAAAGAACTTATGTCTTAAGACCTGTGTCACAAACAGTTAATAAAGCTCTAATTTTACTATTCAAAAGAGGATGGGCAAATTTCCCATCAAAATTTTTCGGACCCCCTCGTCACTTCTCTAGAGAATAATCTTAACCCTAATTAGGGTTTGAGAGAGGAGCATAACATTTCAGTCGCCCCTCTAAAACCTAAAATTAAAAATTTAATTTTATCTTCTGTATTGTTTTTGTGTTCAAATATTATTGATATTGGAAACAATGCATTAATGAGATAGGCTAGTTAATAAAAAAAGTATGGCTAAATAATACTGCAACCTTTCTTAGTAAAAAAACACTGACACAGACCTAAATATTAAGCCCTGCCCCATATGTATTATGATGGGGACCGAGATTGGTTATGTTTCTCATTGCAATTTATCCATGCCAATTAATATTTATTGAGTAAATCTGAAAAAGATACAGCATCATAAGTTTCAATTCAGTGAAATAGTATATTTTAAATGTGTATTTCTAAATGTCGAAAAATTACTTTGACGTATATCAAATTCACATTTGTGTTCTTTTTCAAATCCGGTTTACGTTGGATATTTTACAACATTTGGCAGAGGTGCTTTGTTGCATGGAAATTCATTTTCTGATAGTCTAATTTAAACTTAGAGTCATAAAATTGCTCTTTTCTACATACTGACAAGAAATTTAACCTTTTTTATGCCCAATTATTGAACAGAACAGGCAATTCCTTGATACAACTTTGATTTTCAAGGTAGCCTATGCAAAGAAGCTAGTGCATTAAAGATACAAATTTGTTATTATAATTAAAAAAAAAAAAAAATATATACACAAAATGAAAACCTCACTTGAGCTTAAACAAACAAGTATATTTGATAATATTTCAGCATAGAAAATAATCTTTAAAACAAGTCTAGTTAGCTTAAAAAATCACTTCAAACTACTACTTTAAGATAAATTTGTGATTAGTAAAAAAATAAATATTGATTGTCAAAGATTTGATATGATCAAATCATATTCAAAATTAGAACTGAAATTAAAAGTTTAACTTTTTTCTTCAAACAAGTCAAATGACTTTACAACCACATATGCAGAAAATTACTGATTTTCATTGGGCATAAAAGCAGAGGTAACAATTAGCAATTTTAAAATACATGTTCAGCTGCACTTACTTTTTCATATGACATACAAGAGCTTCAATATCATGAATTTATAAATACATCAATTATTTCAACTTAAAACACATCCACTAATATTTGAAAAGTGAACTTGAAGAAAAGTGTGTGTTTACATAAGAGCAATCACTCATTTTGACAATCCCACCAGCTGTCAAAAGTTTTTAAAAAATAGCAAAAAATAAAATAACTGTGGTCACACATAGAGCTTCTTTAAAGACCACTATACAGTTTAAAATCATGCATATATTCATAAGAATCCGTAAAAATCGCTTAACATTTAGCTTTTTAATCATCAGCAATTAAAACATGTATTCACCATGAAGCGCACTTCTTCATCACGTGAAAAAAAGTCACATGGTGAGGAATAAAACATATAAAAAATCCAATGTAAACATCGATGGTGTCAGGCATATTAATAAACTCGATACTTTTACGATACATACCTTGGAATATAACTCCAAAGTTGACATGCCGAAAGCTCTCTTAAGGGTTATAATTCCATTGTAAACAAACTGGCCATTTAAAGCTACACACTAAGGGAGTAAATGATTTGAAATTCAAATTTGCAACATAATACGGTGGAAAATTTAGAGAAAACATTGTCTCCCACTGCTAATCATCTTGAAAAATCAAACAAACACAACTGCTTCAAATGTCACGTAGAATATTTTTATGTGTAGGCTGGTGGGCTAGTTTTAGTAAGCGTGCCCAAGAGTAAAAAACCGGTTGAAAACCTATTCTTTTCTTCTACTATTAAGGACAGGCATTCATTAAATCCAATCGGCAAATCAGCTTTCATTCGCTTCGCCAAGCTGACTTGAGTGCTAGATGGGCTTGTTCACCTTGTTTGCTGTGTTGCGCATGGTTATGCGATTGAACAACAACATTGCCATGTAATCAAGTCGAAAGTCCATTTAAAAACAGCTGATCGTGAACTTTTTCTGCTTTTGACAAATTAGTGACATATTGGTAACAAGCAAGTAATTCTTCAATCGGAAATATTTATTTAAACAGAGTGCTTAGCACTCAGGAGCTGTTAAGCATCAGCCAGCGTGTAAAAAAAATATAATTTTTTAAAATATTCTGAAAAAAAATCTCAAATACAGTTTGTAACTTTTATAAAACTATGATAGTGATCAATTTTTATTTAAAATGTATTTCTATCAATGTTTTCTGACGTTTTACAAAACCGTTTCAAAATAACTGCAACCGTATAAAGGTCAGTCTGTCGTCTCGTTTGTTTTGTTTACTTGTTTCTCGGTCACCAGACTGTATTAGGCCGACTATCTTGAGTAATTCTGAGCAATTGCAATGAAACTCGCTCGGTAGGTATTGTAAAATCATTTGAAAATGTCAGTATTTATATTTGGTAATTTAATATCGAGAATGTTAATGTTGGGAAATGTCAAGTGCTACATTTAGGGCATGGAAATAAGTGTACAAGTTATTATTTGTAAGGTTCAGTCATTAGTCAGGCAGACAAAGTTACCGATCTGGGGGTCTTAATAAGTCAGGATTTAAAGTTTAGCCAACAGTGCTGCATTGCTAGTAACAAGGACAATAAGATGCTTGGGTTTATCAATAGATCTATTTCAAACAAATCTAAAGAAGAAGTTCTTCTGCCCTTATATAGAAGTTTGGTAAGACCTCATTTGGAGTATGCTGTTCAGTTTTGGTCTCCTTATCTTAAAGACATTAATGTATTGGAAAGGGTTCAAAGGCGAGCTACAAGACTAATAAATGGACTTTCTCACTTAGACTATGATTCCAGGCTTAGAAGGCTAAAAATGTACAGTCTTGAGCAAAGAAGAGACCGAGGGGACATGATTCAGTTGTTTAAATTTATTAAAATGAAAGATGTTACGGGGATGAAGTTTAGCACTGAAAACAGGACAAGGGGTCATTGTTTTAAGCTATTTAAATGACAGGCTAACATGGAAAAATTATTATTTTAGCAGGGTAGTGGAACATTGGAACAGTTTACCGGAAGAGGTGGTAATGAGCAAGGGAATAGATAGTTTTAGAGGGCCATTGATCTTCACTGGGGATTGTAAATTGACTAGGACCAGTCTAGCTGGGCCCAGAGCCTGTTGCTGGTCGTCACTTTTGTATGTCTTGTGCATTTAGCTTCATGTTTAATGTGACTTCTGCTATGTGTTTTGAAAATGGGAAAAAAAGTAATTGAGGTAGTGTGAAGCAAAGGGGTGCAAGTGGCAAAATTAAAAATTTGGAGATAACTAGTACAAATGCTAGGTGAACCTCTCCTCTGTCTTGGGGAAAGAGATTGTACTAGTAGCCCTGGTAGGTGCTGCTGTATAGCATGATTTAGAAAAAAAATTCAATGAAAGCCTACCTAAGATCTGATCTTTAAACACGTTTTACTCGTAACTTAAAATAGTCCACTTGCATCCCTTTGCTTCTCACAGACTCAATTGGTGCTCGAAACAATATTTTTTGAAGAGAGAAATGCCTGTTTTGAAACCATCAGTAATGTGAAAGCAATAGTTGTTCTAAGGTTCTATGATTTTAAAATATATATTTCAATAGTTCTTTGGAATATAGAATAAATGTTGGCCAAATTTAGTAACATCCCTTGAAGAAAGGAATAGAACTTGAGGTTGGTCAAATAAAATAAAACCTTATTTAATATATATTGCATCGTTGTTGTAAGTTAAAAGTCATGAAATATTTCTTTGACTGTCTTAGATGCATGTCATGCAAATTAGAACAAATGTTTGGTAGAACGCCGATTGTCTCAATTCTAATGAAACAAAATGTCCAATTATCCAGAAATGTTATCCATTTCATTTTTTTCAACTGAGCTCACAAAATTGACACATGTGGCAACTTTATTTTGTTAAATAAATAATAAGTTTAAAATTATATATCTATATAGGATGATTTGCCAGTAGTTGACCATTTAGTGGCTATTTCTACAAGTTCTATTAATTTCACAGGAAAAAAAAATTAAATTTTTCTATGTGTCTATAAAACTATTAGGATCAATGGTTACTAATAATTTTTCTGTTTTACTTACTATTTTTCAAGTTATTTTGAATAGAAGTTAAAAAGGGAGATTTCGCCAGTAAATGGCCACTCACTTCCAGTAGTTGACCAATTTTTAAACACTGTAAAGTCTGAAATCTTACACTATTAAAATCGGACGGGATGCATGCGTGTATGTACTTATGTTCCCTTAAAGGTCGTCCCTGATTGTTTATTGGGTGGATGATGTTATCACAGATGCAGGGCTGCGCCATCCCTATGTGCAAGGTCGTGCCACGCACGACAGCGCCAGAGCCAAAAAGGCGCAGAGCTCTACCGATCAAAAATGCTCCAATGAAGGGGAGAAAAAACTCGAACCAAAAAAGTAAAAATGAATTCTTCATTATATCTAATGGCGGCGGTGAAGTTATACTGCTCACTGAAACAATTAATCCATCTCGCTGAAAATCTAAAAGGGAAAATTATTGACTTGTTATATCTAAACATTCTATTCAAAAGCGCAATCTTTTACACTGAAAACAAATGACTTTAATCTTTAATTAATGCATACATTATATCATTTTCTTTATTAATGTGGAGCCGTAAATACTATTTTGGTAAGTCTATGGTACACAAGGTTGAGCATACGAGGTGCAAGAAATTAGCTACTCCACGTTTTGGTTCTAATACCTTGTATTATAATTTGTACAATTATAGTCTCAGTGTGAGTTTTAATTCGTGATAATTCCTCTGCTTTGTGTTATCATACATAAAAAATACGGTAAGCACATTTGCATATTATTTAGATGTGCATAATATGTATAGATTGTAGACAATAATTTAGGTTAACTTTTTAGTTCCGAAAAGACCGACTTGACCACAACTACTTGATTCGGTACAGATGTGATATACCCCCCCCCCCCCCCCCCCCATTTGGCGACATTTGATTTTTTTGCACAAAATTAAAATATTTTTCTCGCCAATGAGGCGATAATTTTTTATGCATGGCATCCCTGGCCAAACTAACCTGTGTTTAGCAACCCGAAGGCAATCTTACAGATCTGTTCAAACTTGTTTACTTGGGTTGTTGGGTTTCATGCAGGAGAGATACGTGGTGTTGTTTCGTGCAATATACCTTACAGGAATGCTTATTTTGTGTTAGTTTAAATTCAGTAGTTGTGTTTTGAAGTAAAAACATTAGAAAATGCCAGTTTCTTCAAACTTGAAGGTTAATTAAAAGTTAACTCCAACGTGGTGTGTATCTGTAACGTGCCATTGTCATATGATGTATTGGTTTAGACTGAGTGTGAATATTTCAGGGGTCAGTCCAGGATTTTTCGCAGGGTCTGTTTTTTGTGAAAAATCAAATAATTTTGTGAAAAATGAATTAATTTTGTGAAAAATCAAATAATTTCCCCAAAAAAAAAAGGAATTTTTTTTTGTTAAAACGAAATTTTAGAATTTAGAGATGGCACAAACTGCATCCAATAAACTTAAAGTTGAGTGTTTTACTCTTCTATGTCGAAAAAATCATTCTGGAGTGTTTATCTGATATTTGGCGGGGGGAGGGGGGTGGCATCGCTCTCTCAAGTATCAATATTTATCTACCATTCTACATTATGTTAAATTATACTTGAAATATTTCTGTACAGTAATTAAAATAACTGTAACAAAAAAATAAATAAATAAAATAAAATTTAGAATAGGGTTCAGCATTTAACTTTTTGACCCAAGACACTCTTAAAAAGCACAGAATTTCGTTTAAAACTTATAAATTCCGTGATTTTAACAAAAATAAAAAGATATTTTAATTGTTTACCTCTTAACAAAGCGTAATAAACATTAAAAATGCGTGTGAAAGATCCGATCTTGTTTATCAGAATTTTGTGAAGGGTCCGCTTTGTTTGATCGGGATTTTGTGAAAGGTCCGTTTTGGTTGATTGGATTTTTGTGAAGGGTCAGTTAACGGACCCAAATATCCTCTGGCCAGACCAGGGCCGGACTGGGTGATCGACAGGGCGCGGGAAAGCTGAGTTGAAGGGCGCTGACTGAGCCTCCATAACATCTAAGAAATTAAGATTTAATGCGACCATTTTTAAAAGGATAAAAAAATCATTGAGAAGCAAATAAAGCCCTTTTTTGTTGCTGAAAATGTCTAAACGAGAAGTCATATTTTTTGCAAGTTCAAAAATAGTAGAAGAGACCTCCCCCTTCCCCCCAAAGAGTGTTGGTACATCCCCTTAAATATTAATGATTACCCCCTAGAAAGAGACTCCCCTAAAAAAAGAGAGGAAAGACCACCAAAATACACCCTGAAAATTTGAATAACGTCGCGGGGGCGGTTGGGGGGAATAATTTTTAATTTCAAAGAATGAGAAGTTTTCCAAAATGTTTCTCAACAGAAACTTTTTCCGAAAATTCATTGCTTGTTCGTCTTTCTTCTGAAATGCATCATTCACTAGTTCAATAGCATTAAGTAACAACACCTCTTGCAGTGATACTTTTTTTTTTGTGTTGTCGATTGAATTTTTTTCACTGGTATCTGCTGTTGTTTTAAAACATGACGCTATCATTTTACTACATGAATTTGTCGGTTCTTTAAGCTGACGAGGTTTTCTCTGTGCGATCAACATTCATGCTCAGGTTTTTTTTTTTTTTTCGTTTTGTCCCTGCATATGCTAGTTTGTCATTTTCGACAAAATGCTTCTGCAATTTAAAATTAAAAAGAGATGTATGTACATGACAATTCAAACTGTTGTCCGTTTTCAAGGACTGTTTTAAAATATTTTTCTCCACTTTATTGTGCTAAAGTTCAAAACTCAAAAAGAATAAATTAAAAATATCATTTCATAAGTAAATTTTTTTCTTTGGATTGTTAAAAATCCAGGGCCGATCCTAGGGTGTCGGCCGCCTGTGTGCAAAGACCTGATGTGTCGCCCCTGAAGAGCAATTTGCATGTTTTGACTATAACGCCCATATAAATCTATATAAATCTTTCTTCAAATTAATGTATCAAGATCTAATTTAAAAAAAAAGAAAAACAAAACAGAAGAAGGATGAATTTATGTAAAAAGTTAGAAAAAACTCCTTAGGTACAATTTATATCTTTGAAGAAAGTAATAGGTACAAAAAATGTACTAGTCGTAAAAACGCATTTTATAGTCTGTCTTTGGTGACATCAGAGGAAAGACGGAGGAGGAAGAAACAGGGGGGGGGGGGGATCGCATCCAGAAAATATTCAAAATTGGCTTATGAAAAAAGCTGTAATTAATCTTTGGTTGTGTTTGGTTGTTAGGACAAAAGAGTCGGGAACATTCAAGGTCCATGGAGAAATTTTCAATATTGACGTCAAAAATTGCAATTTTAGGAAATTTTTCGAGATTTGAGGGGAAAGTAATGTTGGAGTTCTTTCCTAAAATTCTTTAAAAATTGAGGTTAAATTGCAGCTTTTTTTTTTCTGACCTTAGTTTAGAAAGGATCGGCGCTCTTAAAGAAAATTTTCTGGAACGGAAGTTTGGAACAAGCAATTTTGTGTTATCTTTGTTGACGTTGTTGGAGGGAGGGAGATTCGGTCGTCTCCTATCGAAAGTTTTCAAAATTGAAGTTTAAAACTCAAATTTAGGCTGTCTTTGGTGACGGTAGGGGGTCTGGCATCTTTCCTCTGTTAATTTATCGGCACTATTGTTCAAAAACACATTTTTCGCTAGATTTGGACACGATAGGGGAAAATACTCCGAACTGAGAGAAATATTTTTCGGAATTAAAATCAATTTTAGGCTATTTTTGTGAAGGAAGGGTTTAAGGGCTCTAAAAAGCGCAATTTTGTACTATCTTTGGTGACGTTAAGGAAACCGAGAAGTTTCAGCGGATCTTTCTGAATATTTTTCGATATTAATATCTGAAAAATAACTAAAAACTTGTCTCCGATTGATGGGGGATGCCGGATGTCCTAGCGCTGTGAAAATTTACGTAAGCTATCCGGAATTTTTTAGAAATGGAAGTCCCAAAATCGTATTTTAGGCATTGTTTGATAACGATGGGACAAAGAGCGGTCGGGGATTCAGTGTGCCCTCAAGAACTGTTTTTTGAAACTAAAGTCAATTTTAGGCTATTTTAAGCAGGAAGGGTTTGGTGGCTTCACGGAACCATCTAAAAACGAAAGTTTGAGCCATAGTGATTACGTTGGAGAAAAGGATGAATCCGCGGTATTTCCCCCAAAGTTCTTTGAAACTGATGATTGAAAAACGCAATTTTGGTTTGTTTTTGAATACGTTAAGTGAGAGGGGGTAGGATTGAGGGCCGCTAATTCAGACCATCTTTGGTAGTAATGTTAGGGAATGGATTTCAGGGGCCTCTACCGCAAATTTCGAAAAAGAAATTCGGAAAATGCCATTAAGCAATTTTTGATGACGTTTGGAAGAGCTGGCCCCAGAAGAGACATTTTGGATTTTAGAGCGATCATTTTTAGGCTATGTTTGGTTAAATTTAAAGTAGAAAGAGTGAATAAGAGACTGAATTGGATCTTTAAGATCGATGGTTCAACCAGCAAAATTTTCCGAAATTGAAGCCCTAAAAACGCAGTTTGAAGCCTTCTTTAGTCTTATCAAAAAGGTCAAGGCATCCTTTTGGATCTTCGTTTTGGAGCTACACTTAAAATTTGTAACCCGGGGCAAAGGCCTTGTCCTCCTACTTGATATGTAACCGGGCAGTTCATTCGTGATTTTAATTAGAAAAAACTGCTGTAAAGGGGGAAAATTAAAAATTTTAGTTCGTTGATTATATATGTTTGACTCTCAGGGGAGTAGCAATTTTCCATTGTCTCTCCAGTCTCCACGCATCCACGACTGCTGAACACAGAATTTGTAGTTTGAAATACTTGCGAGAGTATCCTATCAGCATAGTTTTTTTTTTTTTTCTTTTACATAGAATATGTATGTCTTCATTGTTAAGGGTCAATAAAAGCTTGGAAGGCTGGGGAAGGCTGGGGATGAGTATTAGTGGCCTTTAGAAGGCATGCTTTCATGCTTCGGGTGGGGGGGGGGGATAGATTTCCGTCATTGCCCCTCCCCTGCTGTATCCATGCCTGATTACCAGTTCTGTCACAAATTTTGCAACCAAATGAAGCATGTGAGTCTAACATTCCATTTTTCTCAATATGCTAAGCTGTGGGAAAATTGGCAAACACTTTGATAATTGAACATTTAAAATTCTGCATATTTATTCGACTTATTATGTCATCTGTGAGAAATTCTTGAGGAATTTTGCTTGATTAAAAGAACTACATGATGCCGCCTGCTGCCGCCCCTTGCTTTGGCCGCCCTTGTGCGGTGCGCACTCTGCACACCTGCTAGGATCGGCCCTGTAAAAATCTTTGCATCTCTGCATGGTGCTCTTTTAAAGCATTTTAGTTATGCAATTATTTTGAGAATAGGAGCGAGTGGTAATGAATATCAGGCCATTACTAGTTTCTATAAATATACTTTAAAAAAAAAAGGTATGTTTTTGGATGAATAGCAATACGAAAAAGGAATTCAGTCATGAAGGGAAAACTTGATTTTACAAATTGGGTAAATCAAGAAATATTATAATTTATCAAAAATGAAAATTAATAAAGAGTAATTAAGATGAAGAATTTAGTGCGGATATAACATGAGACATGACATTAATGATTAATTGATTTCAGTCCTCAAAATCAAAAGATTATTCGAATTATATTTACGCATTTGTTTTGTACTTATAGTATTGCTTGTTTTTTTTTTTTTTTTTTTTTTTTTTTTTTTTTGCATCTCACATCTCAAATGTCAAATTTTATACGAATTATGCATTTGTAATGAAATTGGCTTATGTATGCTATAAAGTAACTGCTACCATGAAAATGAGTTAAAATATCATTTTTTTTTCTTAATGTTTGCAAGACATATTTTTTATAAATAAAACATAAGTAATACCTAGAGTCCTTAAAATCTATTTTTAATGTCTGATTTTTTTTTTTTTTTCAAATCCTATATTTATTTATTTATTTATTAGTAACATGATCATGTCATAGCAAATATCTTGGGGGAAAATACAACCAATCGAACTCTAACTTATCCAGTGCACCTGATCGCCTTTTTGCAATACGTAATAAATAATATCATTTTAATAACACTGAAACTTTTGGGAAAAGCTTGAAATTAAATTATTTGATAAATCATTTTTTATGTATGGATATACATTTAAAATTACTATTATTGTTTGTGACCATTATAAGGAATAAATGAATTGATTTGATTAATCAATAAAACTTTTGCAAGAAAACTCAAAGATTTCAGTTTAAAAGGAGAACAAATAAATTTCTTGACCATGTCCAATTTCCCCTTGCCTCCTTTTTTCATTTAAGAATTCCTTATTTTTTTTAAAGTGAAATTAAAATTACAAGTTTTTTGTTAGCATAAGAAAACAAGAGGGTTTTTCGTAATGATATTTTTTCCTTCACATTCTTAAATCAGGATCTAATTTCTGAAAATTCATTTCAGAAATTCTCGCTGTCCAAAGTGTTATGTTTTTAAAGTATATATATAGCAAAAACGAACATTTTAAACGTTTCTATTCATTTTCATGGCATTGTTGTCTTAAAGTTTCGAGAACTTTTTGAGTGTCAGATTTTGTTTTTGAAAACTGGCGCGACCGACCTAGACAGAGCCGTCATAAAAACTACCAATCATATTAAAAACAGAGGGACGATGAAAAAAAAAATGTTCAAGGACAGGCTTGATCTTAGTAGTTTTTACTTTTTAAAATAATAATTTTCAATTGATAACACAAGACCTTTCAACTTATCTGAGTACGTTGTTTTTTTAACCATATGTTTTTTCGAAAATTTTGCAATATCATTTGTCATTTCGCAGCACATAGATCATAATGCCATTAATTATGAATCATAGATTATAATTCTATAATTTAAGGTTACACATGAAGAAAATATTTTCGCAATAAAAAGAAAATGAAAACTGAAAAGAGTAACCTACTGTTGAAAAGATCCTTGACTTAATATATCCAATTTTGCTGCGGCTTCAAAATTTCTTGTTCACTAATGCAAAAATCTGATCCAAATGACTCTTCGATTCATGTAAGTAACAGCAATTGGACCTCTGTAGTCTAACTGCATAAAATTTATGATAGTTGTCCTCCCTTGTCCAACAGAAATCCACTGCTATGAATCCCCCAGGACCCAAGCATCGCAGATCCTTATCGATATAAAGCATCTTAAAAGGCGTTATTTAAAGCCATAAAACAAGTGTGTGGTCTACATGTATGCTTCTTTTTTTCTGCTTACAAAAGATAGTTAGTCAAAAGCTCTTGCACAGTACAAGAATGCTTCGAAAGACCCTCATAAAATGCTTTAATGGTTAGAATCTTTAGCTTTTATTCTGTGAAAAAAAAGTGCTGTTTATTTTTTAGGCTTTATACTATCCTGATATGTAAAAACTAATTGCAGATAGAAAACGAATAAGGTTACTTCGATATTTCTCACATTCCATTTCTAATATAGTCTTTCTTGACTCTTATTAATATTTGTAATACCAGCATGGGGGACACTCGGAGTGGTAATTAGTGATGTGTCACCCCTCCTCCCCCCTCTCCCTCTAAACGCGCAAAAAAAAAAAAAAAAAAAAAAAAAAAAAAAGTTTTTAAATTCTATGTAAACATGAAAATATTACAATTTTCAGAAACAACTGTATTTGTGATTTGTGAAAAACAAAATTTTATGTGGGATAATATACATAAGGCAAATAAAAACTATGAATGCTTTTTATGTAACTTACCCAAGACGCATGTGTGCGTCGAGAGATAAAAAAAAAGTAAGGGGGTCTGTGAAATTGTTGGCCTCGTAATTACTTTGAACTTATTTTACACACATGGAAAGCTAATGGGTTTTCAGTTTTTTGTTATAAGAGGTCACTACTAGGTCTAAGTATTGACAATATGAACCTAATTCTGAGTATAGTAGTACGTATTGATTCCATGGTGTGGGGTGGGAAATATTGGGGTACGGGCGGACCTATCCCCTGTAAAATTTTCAAATTAGAAGTCTTAAAAATGCATTTCAGCTTCATTTTTATCAAAAACTTGTAATTCCACATTGGGTATCACCCCCCCCCCCAGACAGTCAAACCCGAGGCGGACCCCCCCCCCCCTTCGCGACGTCACAAGTAATAGCTGTGCGTTTGACTTATTAACAACATCGTTATACATTCTTTCTTCAAACTCAAACTTCGTTCCGCTCATAATGAATTGCATTGTTTCATTGATGCAAAGTTTATCAATAATAACCTTCACGAGTCAACAGGATAGCGAGGGGTGGGGGGGCGCGGTATCGAGCTTCATCTGAGGGAAACACAGAGGAAAAAACTTCCCAAAATGATATGAAGGCAGCATAAAATGTAATAATATTATGATTTTATGCAGGAATTCAAATATTAATATTTTTAAGGTAGTATTGTAGCTTTCTTTTACATAAGGGCGACAACCCCCCACCGCCAGGGCAATGACGAACCTCCTCCAAATGCTACGCAGCGCTCCCCCTCCCGAGAACTTGACCCCCAAAATGAGATTCAAAAAATCTCTTAAGTTAACTCCTAACAATTTCAATGCCGAAGGTTATGCCATGACCCCCTTCCTTTGTACACACATCTGGCTAAAAAGACAGTGAAAGAATTAAATCCAAATAAAAAAACTGGAATATGTTTTGAACACAAAGATCTTGAACTTGTAATGATTTTAATTGACAAAACTTAGTTTAAAATCGAAAAATGTTTTATCTCTAAAATTTTTCGGCATCTTTATTGTGTTTAGTCCAGTAATTCCTCAAATGTGCCCAGGGGAGCCCTGCAGTCCTCCTAGGACCACATCGAAAATTAACTATTTTTTCTCAATTAATTTAGACTTATTATTTGTGAAACTTTTTTTTTTTTTTACAGGATAAATAAGGGCTATTCAATGCAGATACACGACTCGTATTTATTTTTGACTGCCAGTTACAAGTCATACTTTTATTTTGGGAAGGGCGCCATGCGAATATCTTAGTTCCAAAAAGGGCGCCATGACTCCAAAATCTAGGAATCACCGTGCAGTCTTGTCCTAAAAGTTATTTTGTGAAGTGACAAAAAATACGACATCTGACTTCTGTCATCGTGTTCATCCATCCACTAAATTATTGCTTTTATGCGGCTTATTTCGACATTACACTATTTTTAATGCGCAGATTTCAAAAATTAACATTATTTGTCTTCTTGTTTCTATTGCACTCATGGTCGTTACCAGAACAGGGAGTCATGCTATTCGCTCTTTTACAGCAACTTAAGTACAGTCAATAAATCAAACCATTCTCGTATTCTTGACTATAGATATGTGCTGTCACTTTCACCCTCACATCCCTTTTTTAATTGGGGAAACACTATGGGTCCGCTTTTGTCCTCAGAATTGAAACTTGGAGCAAAAGATAAGCCACAAACGATGCCCTGGGAGCAGACCGTTTACGAAACGAAAGGGGACTAATTGCCTTTATTGGGGGCAATAAAAGGGAACGTTTATATAAATAAGAAGACCATTGCTTTTGCATGTGAAAATATTCACATGCAAAATCACTTCTTTGTTCCACATAATTTATTTTCATTTTGCTAAAACATTGTTTCAAAAAATAAAAAAGAACAGAAGGGCGCCTTTCGAGAGGGCGCACCGGGAAAAGTCCCGGTCAAGTCTATGGCCAGTCCGGGCCTGGGCCAGACCCCTGTATTTATACCATATAAAAAGGTAAGTTCTTTATTTTAGAATTAAAAAAAAACCTCTCACTTCCAAAATTCTTTGTTTTTACAAATCCTTGAGGGGTTCTTGTAGTTTTTAACTTTATTTTTACTGTATGTAAATTAATTTTACAGAAATAGTACGGTTATTTTGTTCTAAAAGTTAATTCTTATCGATGCCACGAATTATTTAGACATTCTATTAACGTGCCTCCTTTAGGTACTGCATTTTATGTTAACAATTGAAAGTTCTTTCGGTTGTACTCTTAAAAATGCTGAATTTTATTAATAAATCTGCACAATAATGGTGCATATTTCACACTTAAAACTGTGTCATTATTGTACACTGAATGGAAGGAGTCACCCTTTGGTGTCTCCATGAAAATATACATAACTGTGACCATACTCCGACTGTAATGTATATTAACAGTCGGAGGGATAACGGACCGAGCGGAGCGAGGTCCTGGCGAGCCAGAGGTCTCATAGTACTTTCGTAATGAGACCGAGGCAGGGCCGGCGAGCCGAGGTCTCATTACGAAAGTACTATGAGACCGAGGGCTCGTATCCCGGAGAAATGATGAAAAAAAAATTAATGCATTAATTTCGACTTGTAATTAATACAATAATTTATTTCATTGTATTTTAATATGTTTACAAAAAACCCCGGCCCTGTACATTTTTGAAGCATATATTCGTGATGTTTTTTGTTGTGCTTTTATGTTGTTTTTATATATATTGTGTTCTGAAGTGCTTTGATCATGTTTTTTTATCTGATTTTTTCCTGTTGGCGCTAAAAAAGCATCGCTAAGAACGATGTATGACATATGTCGTCATACATCGTTTTCTTGGCGACGCTTTCTTGGCGCCAACAGGAAAACGTCGCCAAGGGTGGGGTATATCACATCAGTTCCCTTGATTCTCCCCCCCCCCTTTTATTTCTTTAACTATTTGTGTATTAAAAAAAAAGGCTTCGGAGAGGCTATATATTTGTTTTTGGTATTAAACTCAATGCCTTATGTAACGGTTCCGTATTTTACAATTTTTGATTTTACTGGAAATGATTTCAGTTTCAGATTTCAAGAAAGAATATCCTCTATATGTCAATTTCTAAATCTATTTAGTATTCCGTTGTCACGTTATGACAGGCATAAAACTTTTAATAACTATATTTATCAATTAGAAATTACAGCGGCGTTAAACCAGGCGCAGCCTGAAAAAACCAGCCCGTTTTTTTCGGGCAGGCATACTTAAAAAATCCACTATCTCAGTAAAGTGGTTTTTTTCACAATTTTCTAATTTTTGAAACATTTACTTCAGAAACAAACTAAATATTGATCAATACAAATAGAATTTCAAATAAAAAAGAAATAACAGTAAATTGCATATTGCTACAGACACGTGGTATTTCTTTTTCTTTTCAAGCACAAAGGTATTTTATTCGACTTTAGTATTTCAAATTTTTTTTTTTTTTAAATAACTTATGAATTGAAGAGATAACTGTATTTGTTTACATTTATTTACAAAGTGTTAGGGCACAAGGTGGACATCTAATATTCTTGACGGTTTAGGGATGGGGGTCATGACCCTCTCCTTGTATCTGCCCCGACTCGGGATGTGCATGATGTCACAATGGCGAAAAACAGTTGTTTAAGTGCACAGTTCAAGCCCGGAAGCTATCTGTGTGGACCAATTGCCATGGATCATGTAGAGCGGTACTTGTGTGGAGGCTGCTTTACATTGGAAAGCTACTAATTAGCATTAATTATTTCAACAGATTGTGGACTGGTCATGAGAATCCCCAAACTGGTTTAAATACCCAAGAACAGGCTTAAGTAAGCAATTTAAACTGGCCCACAATGTGTTGAGAAAAAACAGCTCCAATAAATCATTTAGTTCAGTGATACACAGCCTTTTTAAAACCAAGGGCTAGTCTCCTATTAAGGTGTTTCTTGCAAGTTAATTAAAACATATGTAAAATTTTTAACTATTTGACATTTCTGTACCTCAGAGCCAGAAGAACGTCAGTCCAAAAATTGAGATTACCCATTTATTTGTGCATTGTATCTAGAAGTCTACTCTGCATTGAGCCATGTGAACGTAATTTAAAAAAAAAAATCCTTTTCAATTTTTTACCAGGGTTAAAATAGCGCACATCCCATCCTTTGAATTCACCACAGAAACGCTTTCCCCCTCTCCTGTAAAATTATAATGTGATTTACATCCTTTTGACTCTGAGATATAGAGTTTTCTAAATAACATGAAAAGTTGAAGAAAACTACAAACCAAGAATTATTGCTATCTTGATAATAATTTTGTTAATGCTAAATTCGCATCTGTTTTCTACAGGGGAGGGCAGGCGGGTCTACTGCCCCGAGGCCTCCATAGCAAAGGGGCCCCCACAGTAAAATTTTTACAGAATATCCTAACTTTCACAGGTCGAAAATATCGGATATATATACATATATATATCAAAATATTCGGATATATATCAAAGTATCGGATATTTTTGAAAATATGATGATCGTTTCGAACCCTGATTAGGGGCCTCCACTCCTTTGTTGCCCCGGGGCCTCCACACTTACAAATCCGGCCCTGGTTTTCTAAAAACCAAGTATTGAATATTTTGCTCCAAATTGGACAATGTAATTAATTGTGGTTTTCAATTTGAAGCATCGAACAAGCAACGGGCCAGACTGGTGGGTCAGCTTGGTGGAGCAATGGTTTTGGCACTACTGATTTAGTTAATAAAGCATGATTTTTTTTGACTTTTAGTTTATGCATTTTATTTATTTTTATCATTTTTAGTCTGTTTTGTGCAATGATTAAATCTATATTTTTATTTACAGATCTTTATTGAAACTGGGTCTTGGAGGAGGTGCTGTTTATTTTGTAGTAAATCAAGGTGTGTTCAGCCACAGTCAATCAGAAAGTATTGGAGCTTCAAAAAAAATTGCTGAATCAATACCAGGTTTTGAGCCTTATTTACAAAAGGTAAACAAGTCAAAAATATTTTTTGCAATTTCAAAAAGCACATTCTTCTTTTAATTTTATGGTCTTATTTAGGGTTTTAAAAATCAATATTTTATTCAAGTTACTGCATTTAGTTCAGTGCTTTACATTCTGTTGAAATATGAAACTTTTAAATAAAATATTTGTAATTGCAAAAAAAAAGGTCATGTGTGTGTCATACAAAACATAACATTTTGCCACACAAGAAGAACAATTTTCTCTCTCTTTCTCTCCCTCTCTCTTTTTGTATACTGTGCACTAAGTAATTAAAAAAAAAAACAGCGAATTTTAAAGAAAAACTTGTATGCTATTTTGCAGAATCCTCAAAATTGAGAGAAAAATGACTAAGTAGTCATTTAATTATTTTAACATTATTTTAATTATTTATTTATTTATTTATTATTGAATTATTTTAACAGCCGGGAAAAAAATAATAATTTGAGTGTGGAAATATTGGATTGTTTTTAAAATGTTTTATCTATATTTTCCGAAATAGAAAAATACTTTTCTTTGAATCGGCATTTTTGACGGGTGAGGGGGCAACCGACGAATATTGATTTTTGATGCAGAAAACAATAATGAAACTCCCATTTAAACTGTTACCTTTTTAACTGCTTTACACGGCCTGGAAATTGTAAAAACATACCTCATGAAGCAGGCTGCAAATGATACAGTATTTTCTTCGCTCAATAAAATCAAAAGAGAACTATTTCAAATCAAGTATCCAGGAAATTGTCAAACATCTATTACTCAGTAGTTTACAATTTCAAATTTTCTAGTGTGTAATAAGTTGTGAAATGCTAAATAAAAATTGTACACTTTTCTAACTACGGATATTTTTGCGCAGTTGCTTGTAAGTGGTTTTAGGTAAAGGTAAGTGCAGTTTTTTTAATTTTTTAAACACCCCGATATTGCGAATAACCCTGATTTAATGTATAAAAGTTTCGGTCCCAACGAGTTCGTTAAATTGGGGTCCAGCAGCATATTTCTTATCTATATTTCATTGCTATGTAGTGTCTCAATGATTTCAAACTTTGTGGCAAGTGCATTCTAATTTGATGGGGATTTTTTTTTTTTTTTTTAAATTTTAGTTGTTACTCAAATTATTTACCAGCATTTTTTCCACTTCATAAAACTTGTTGACTCTAATGTCATCCTTCCTTTTTCAGATTCCGTCTGTCATGTCAAAACAAGAATTAATAAATTATTGGAATTCAGGTATGGTTTATTTTTACTTTCCTTTTATTAAAGAGTTTTTTTTAATTGGGTTCATATTCTAGTTGAGTTTATTATTATTATTTTTTTTAATAAGTATATTGTTAGCTAAAATCATGTTATTCTCTAAAAACCTTCAAAACCAAAAACCTTCAAAACCAAATCTCCATTGGACATGAGCACTCAAATGCTTTGCCTTTTTACATGATTTTATTTCACAATACTTACAGACACCGATTAGCTATATACACTGCATGTTGATTGTTCTACTCACTGCATGTTGATTTTCATTCCTGCAGTTATTGTTGGCCCGCTTAAAAGAATACCATCGGTTCCAAGAAATATTATTCGATTAAGGGGGGAAATTTCGTTTACCTTTCCTGGTTGACAACTTTTGTCTTAAAACGTAATAATAAATCAATATCTAAATGATAGAAGACAAATATATTTTCGATTAAAAAGCGTTTTAAAAGAGCTAAGTAACGAACAAAATAGTGTAATTAAGTATATATATAATACAAGTATGTATGAAATTATAAATATGTGACTTACAGCTTGAGGTATTAAATCTTTGTTTCAACACCTTTTTCAGTTCATATTTTTTGGAGAAAGTCCATAATAGTGAATTCCTTGCTCAAGATATTTTGGGAATACTTTTCTAACTTCAATTACTGTATTTTACATAATTAATATTTATCAATTTCTTAGCATCTGCAATGCTTATATTTCGTTTTGTTTTTTAATTTAATTATAAACTGTCTGTTTTTAATGGCAACAATAAAAGAAACTAGATAGAGTAGTGGAAATGCTTTGATGGAATATGAATGTTATTTTTCCCACCCGGTCTTTGCCAAAAAATACTATTTTAAATTTTTACGTCAGTAATTGCTCTTATTTAATTTATTTTAATGTGTTCAAATTTTTTCTCAGCAAAAATATATGCGAAAGCTGATTATTATTATTCAATTAACTCGGGAAGTCATTCAATTAAGCGGTGATCTCTAACATTAAACCAATGGGGAAGTTTTCGGTTCCAGGAGATTTTATTCGTATAAGGGGGGTAGTTATTTATCTGTTACATGATTTAGCGGGGCTGACAGTACTTTATATTTCTATCTTACTATGGCCGTCGGTTGCACCCGCGTTAATAAGACAACAATGTATTTAAAACGCTGTGATACATGCTACATGCTATGATACATATGTTACACATAGATATAGTAAAAAATTACACACCCTTGTCTACATCAATGTTTTCTGTTAAATAAGAAAATTGAAAAAAAAATCAATAAAAAATAATTTAAAACCCTTGATTTAAAAATTAATTTTAAATGAGCCAGGATAAAAAATGCTGAAAATCTTCCCATCCACAGCCAGGTTCGACCGAGAGACCCCAGGGTTGCTGACTGAGCACTTTACCGACTGAGCTATTCGGGCAACAAAATTTCGAAATAGTGATGCAACAAAAAATGTATCATGATTACTATTTATTTATTTTCAATTTATTGCTGCCCCACTCCTATTAGTCATATTGTGATGTTATACAACCCAGATTCAAAATAATAGGATAGAATACTTCCCACTTTTTGGAAAAAAGTTTATTCTAACCAAATACATCTACAAATGAGGTATTTATATGAACGTGCCACCTATCTTAGCCCTTAAACTGTGCATTTCATTTCAAGTATACTCAATTAAAAATAATCTTTGACAGAATAATACAAAGGTTTATAGTGATGAAAAATTACATTGAGTCAAAAAATTAGAATATTCAAATTGAAGGGGGAAAAAACACTTTCAAAAAAAAGAATATCAATACTAGAATGCTGGCTTTAATCCTATCTCACACGGATTCTACCACCTGTTTACATTAGTTGTTTCTGACACTGTTTCCATACCCTCTTCAATGCGGCAGCGAGCTCAATTTTGTTAACAGGCACCAGGTCTTGAAACGATTTCTTTAGATTTGACAGTACCACGTGCCTCAGATCAAGTATCATGCGGTATTATTGATAAACAGCAGAAGTCACGTTTGTTTTATTATGAGATATATATAACTTCCCAATTCCAGCAGCCCTCATGCACCCACAAACCAAGAAGGAAGTGTCAAAGTGGAGAGTACGTTTCACACAAGATTTCTCATGTGCTTTTTTTTTTAAACGTCAAACCCGAACACCTTTTTTGTTCATGGATATTTCAAAAAAAAAAAAAACATTCATCACTGAATATAGTAGTTTTTCAACCTTCTTGCCCCTGTATGAGCTTTTTGCTCCAGAAGTGTACGTTTCTGCTTCGTGTTTATCTTTGAGCTTACTTCATAGATCCACAATTAAATCCACAGTTTATGGAACCGTCTAAGTGTAGTTGACGTGGATAACTATATATTCTGTCCAACACTTATGGACGTAAGATGCATTTTTCAGTTTAGATTCATCTCTGCCAGGTGTTACAATTTTAGTTTACTTCGATTGCTTTTTAGTTAATCAGTCCTTCTATATTCTTTTGAAATCTTACTTAACATAGATTGTAAAAAGTTCATTTGAATTGAGTTGGATAGTTTTTTTTTTTCTTTTTTTATAACTTTAAGAAATGATACAATATGCGACTTCGTTTTTTTTCCCTATTTATCATCTTGACGACCCATTTTGAGCAATGAAAGGCTTTTAAAAGAGCGTAAAATTATCTAGGCGCCAAGCTCCATACTTGTGACAAACTATAGGGTCACAAGTATGGAGCTTGGGCAGGTATGCAAATATTTTTGCTACTTTTTAAAATTCACATTGGATGAATAGATTATTCTAATTTTTTTGGCCCATATAAAAAATCTATTCTTTCAATGTGTTAATGATTCATAAATTGTTAAAATAATACCTGAAAAGTTGTTTAAATTGATTTACCCATTCATGAATAACAAGTTTTAGTCTTTTTAATTTGCATGCGTTCATTTTTCCCCCGACTCAGGGACAAGTTTTGTTCAAACAGTTCTGATATTCTATTATTTTGAATTTGGGTTGTATAATAAAGCCCCAATGAGTGGACTAATCAACACAGAATTTTTCAATTCAAACTAGTAGTTCCTGAGATTAGTGCTTTCAAACAAACTCCTCAGCTTTATATTATTTGTATATATTCTCTTGAATTTAAAATACAATTTTTACTGTGCACAGTAGTTGGTTTATATACCTTGGATCCAATTTATAGGTTTTTTTGTTTAATCTGTATTTTCATGAATGAGGAAGACCTGGATCCCCTACTAGGTTGGATTAATGAGGTTCTATTTTATTTACTGTCACATTACTTTATAGTGAAATAGAAGAGATTAAATAAAATTGTTATAGCTGTAATTGCATTATAAAAAAGGTAAATTACACACTGTAAAACTGAGCTTGTAAATTTGCCGTATTCACTGTAAACGGGTGCTACAGTACAACAAATACTGCCAACCTTTTCTTTTACGTACGTTTTAGGACAAGCAATTTTTCTTTATTTTATAGAACATGCATGTTAATTTCTGAAAAAGAATTTTTCTTATTAAATCTTATAAAATTGTTAAAAATTTATGCAGCAAGATTTTTAAAGTTGAGGACATTACAAATTTCATGTAATTACAAATAAACAATTATAATGATGTAGTCGATTGAATGTTAAAACTCTAACATGAAATAAAACTTTGTAATCTTTTTAGGTGTGAAAATAACAGTATCGGCCCTAGCGTCTTTACCTGATGATACAAAGGATGCCACTAGCAGAGGATTTCATTATTTACAAGAAGAATTAAAAAATCAAATGAATGCTAAAAAATAAATTGTTTAATAGCTTAAATACGTTTGTATATTTGTCTTGTAAATGTTTACTGAAAGTGTGTTTAGTTATATTTCAAAAAATTTATATATGAAATAAAATTTCTTAAAATTGAGTTTTTAATAAGGTTTTATTGTTACATTTAATAATCATTCATATACAACTAGACTTCTTTGAAGTCCTCTTAAAATGCAATAAAATATCAGCAATAAACCATTTCTCTTCAATGCACTAAATTCAGTTCATACTCTTTTAATGCTACCTAATGCTTTTCCTCAAGCAAGCAAACCCTGTTTGCAGCATTAGAAATTTTCCCTGTTAGAAATGTTGCATTTCTTTTTTAGTACATTTTCTGACTTTGTCACAAGAATCAAAACATGTCTTTAAAAACCATGAAGCATTTCATATGCACTCTGACCTATATTTTATTTAGGGTGATTGGTAAAAACGTATGTGTTCTAAAAAGTTTCTTTAGTACTTTATTTCATCTCTTGCTATATTAAGTGTATAAGTATTGCACTTGACAATATGGAAATTACTCTACCCAAGGTTGGTTGAACTATATTTTAATGACAAGTATTCAGAATACTTTTTTTTAATTATGTCCTATTTTCTCTCATTTATTCTGTTTGTATTTTAAACACAAAATTTTGATTTTTTTTTTCTATGGTGTTCTGAAGAAATAATTTAAATTCATTAAGGGTTGGTTTTGGGTGCCATCAACAGCTTCTTGATAGCTGGGTGGAGGGGTGTTTGGAATCGGTGGCCTCAAATTAAATTGCATTCCAGTAAAATCGAGTCTTCTCTGCGACGTCAAGTGACGTAGGGATTGCTCCAAACTTGCAGAATTTTCCTTCTTTTCTTCTGTTAGGCTTAATCTTTTCACGGCTTTTGATGGTGGAGACGCATCAATCAGGTTGAATTTAATGTTGCATGGACTATAGTGCGGCAGTTTATCATCCTGTCTGAACTGCTCATACATTTGCATTGTCAGAATTCCTAATAAAAAGCCCGCAGACACTAAGCATACGTAAAACATAATCAAAATACTCTTCCTGTATGTAATGATACTTAAAAGAGTCGCTGCAATTAAAAACATCACCACATGGGTGTTGACTGCCGGGAATTTATTTTCATGAATGAGTTGGATTTTATTCTGCTTGAAGCACACATTGAAGAATTCACAGATGCTTGCCTTCACATGTCCTACAAAGCTCTGCAGTTCTGAAAATGCCATAGTTACTAGCAAGAAGACAATTAGGGTGGAAATAATCATCACTTGCCAGAAAAGAG